>NW_026288554.1:0-34180 GCF_023373465.1 Oncorhynchus keta
AATGCACTTTTCGGTCATTCTGATATTAATGCCCACTATGGGAGTATCATACTACAGCCCTCTTTCCATGGGGCCCGTCCTGAGTGCTTTATGGACACTTTTGGAACTACAACTTGAGAGTGGGAATCATCTCCTGAGCTGAGGTCGACAGCCTTCAAACATAGTGCAAAAAAAGTGTGTTTGGACTTAGAATATTTTTTTGGTCAAAAAAAAAAAAAAAAGTTAAAATTAATAAAATAAAGTTGCAGCTGTCTTTATTAAGATCAAACTGAACTAACTGCTATCTTGAAATGTTGAAAAGTGTTTTTAAATAGTTTAGGCAGATCACTTACCTCGATCGCTTTTTTAGCACTTTCCGGGAGGGCTCATTTTGTCAAAAATGCAAAAATGATAAAAATTTAAACTCACGGGCGTTTAATTAAACCGAACGGAAAACATCTGTCATCTTGAAATGTTCAAAAATATCTTTAAACGGCCCCGCGGTCCCGCCTCGACAGGGCGCCGGTGCGTCGCCATCGGAGACGACATGCCGCCTCGGGAGGTGTATTTTCACCTCCGGAGATGTCAGAGTAGTCCTCAACAGGGTCTTCTTTCCCGCTGATTCCGCCAAGCCCGTTCCCTTGGCTGTGGTTTCGCTAGATAGTAGGTAGGGACAGTGGGAATCTCGTTCATCCATTCATGCGCGTCACTAATTAGATGACGAGGCATTTGGCTACCTTGAGAGGGTCATATTTACTGCCGCCGTTTATCCCCTCGCTTCATCGAATTCCCTCACTTTCGTGAGAAAACACGGCCGGAAAGGCGCAACTGGCAAGGGTCAGCATGCTGCGGTCAGACATCCGCAGTGGACGCCCAGTCGAGTCACGCGGGCGGCCGAATGAGCCTTTTCTGCGATTACCTACTGCGCATCAGTAGCCCCAGGGCAGGATTCCCTGAGGACTTTACAGAGGGCTTTTACACCCGGCTATCATCACGTGCTACGCACTACTTGCAGGAGACTTAAGCCCATGCTGTATACGCAATCACTAGTGAAACCATCGGCCGGACTTGACTTGAAACAATGGAAGAAAGCTGCTTCCATTGTATCATTTCCTTCCCGTCAGCCCTCTCAGACGAGCTTCAGCGACCACCACCTTCCTTCCCTTGTTTCGATATTCCTTACTCGCGTGAGGGGGCCACAGTCACCCTGAAGGTGATGGGAGTGCGAAAGAGAAGGTGGACTCGCCTCATTGATTACTCTTTAAGGCGAAATCCAGTGGGATCCCGGGCTGTCTGTAGGCTGGTCTACGGTGAATTCCTGGTCGTGGAGTTTTCAATCACAATGACCATGCCCCGCCTCCCAGTTTCAGAGAGTACTACTGGTGACACCGTATTGATCCTGAATCTCATGCCCACCCCGTGTCGGGCACGAGCCTCCTTGCAATGCCCTATCACCGCGGGGCCTATGAGATCACCACCTCGGGTCTTCGAACGTAGGGGGGACAAACACACATATAATGTGTGAGGTCCCGCTCTCAGGCAGGCCTGAGGCCTGATAGTGCCCGCTAATGACCAGTCACATGCCATTCCACTTCATGCTTTTTAGGAGCGTGGAGAGAGCTCCCACCATGACGTGTAGAGTCTCGACTCAGGCGAACCTGAGCCCTGGTAGTACGTGGCCGCAAGACACAGGTCGCTGCCTGCACCCGCATGCCCGACTAGCATCACCACCCTGGATGGCTCCAACCTTGAATATGTGGACATCTATAAGTACCTAGGTGTCTGGCTAGACTGCAAACTCTCCTTCCAGACTCACATCAAACATCTCCAATCAAAAATCAAATCCAGAGTCGGCTTTCTATTCCGCAACAAAGCCTCCTTCACTCACGCTGCCAAGCTTACCCTAGTAAAACTGACTATCCTACCGATCCTCGACCGGCGATGTCATCTACAAAATGGCTTCCAACACTCTACTCAGCAAACTGGATGCAGTCTACCACAGTGCCATCCGTTTTGTCACTAAAGCACCTTATACCACCCACCACTGCGACTTGTATGCTCTAGTCGGCTGGCCCTCACTACATATTCGTCGCCAGACCCACTGGCTCCAGGTCATCTACAAGTCCATGCTAGGTAAAGCTCCGCCTTATCTCAGTTCACTGGTCACGATGGCAACACCCATCCGTAGCACGCGCTCCAGCAGGTGTATCTCACTGATCATCCCTAAAGCCAACACCTCATTTGGCCGCCTTTCGTTCCAGTACTCTGCTGCCTGTGACTGGAACGAATTGCAAAAATCGCTGAAGTTGGAGACTTTTATCTCCCTCTCCAACTTCAAACATCAGCTATCCGAGCAGCTAACCGATCGCTGCAGCTGTACATAGTCTATAGGTAAATAGCTCACCCTTTTCACCTACCTCATTCCCATACTGTTTTTATACTGTTTTTATTTATTTACTTTTCTGCTCTTTTGCACACCAATATCTCTACCTGTACATGCCCATCATTTATCACTCCAGTGTTAATCTGCAAAATTGTATTATTCGCCTACCTCCTCATGCCTTTTGCACACATTGTATATAGACTGCCCATTTTTTTTTTTTTTTCTACTGTGTTATTGACTTGCTAATTGTTTACTCCATGTGTAACTCTGTGTTGTCTGTTCACACTGCTATGCTTTATCTTGGCCAGGTCGCAGTTGCAAATGAGAACTTGTTCTCAACTAGCCTACCTGGTTAAATAAAGGTGAAATAAAATTAAAAAAAAAAGGTCATCCCTGTTTAATGTTCACCCTTGGTGGGCAGCGTTAAATTCAAACCACGCGGTTTGGAGCTGTTCGAGCAAGCGGGGGACGCAAATCTTATGTTTCATCACAGCTTCCCTGTGATCAGACTGATACCACAATACGCTTCATCAGCCGTCCCCCATGTCTCGGACCTCCCCACCCATTCGTCTGGGTTTTTCCTTCCTCTCAAGTTGGTTACCCGCCATTAGGCTCCCAATTTCTTAGGCCCTGCACTGATTTGCAGGGTCCTTTGTTCCCCTAGTGCTGACTTCATACCAGAGGGGACTGCGGGCTCGAGCATGTTGCCATGCGAGCCTTCACTCAACCCACCCGCATCAGCCAACCCAGGGTTTTTTATCGCCCAAAATTCAAGTAAAAGGCCACCTCTGTCGGGTGTCGCACGGGTAGGGTTTGAAGAAGCCCTACTAGAGGGCTCCTTCCTTACCTCACCGCACTAACCCGCCAGAGATGGCGACTTATCACCGGTACCAACATGATTTCCCTTCCAGGCGTCCTGCTCGTAGGGGCTGAAGAGGTCCTTCTAGAGGTCCCCTCCCTTACCTCCTCGCGTTGGCCTGGAGGAATTGAATGCCCTGCACTCAGCTGTGTTCATCCCTGCTGAGCCCATGGGCCGTCTCAGCTTCGAGTCCCTGAACTTAGAGGGGACAACACATTTGCGTGCGCCGTCCCGCACTCAGGCGAGCCTGAGGCCTGGTAGCGCCAGCTAATCCAACTGCCACTCCACTTCGTGCTCCGAGGAGCGTGGAGAGAGCTCCCACCATGACGTGTAGAGTCTCGTGCTCAGGCGAACCTGAGACCTGACAGTGGACTGCTGTGCGCCCATCTCCATGTAACGTTCACTCTCACCAGCTAGATCTACTGTCTCTATTATATTATGACAGACCAGCTAGATCTACTGTTTCTATTATACTATGACAGAACAGCTAGATCTACTGTCTCTATTATATTATGACAGACCAGCTTGATTTACTTTGTCTATTATGTTATGACAGACCAGCGAGATGTACTGTGTCTATTATTTGATGACAGACCAGCTAGATCTACTGTCTCTTTTCTAATTTGACAGACCAGGTAGATCTACTATCTCTATTATATTATGACATACCAGCTAGATCTCCTGTCTCTATTATAATATGACAGACCAGCTAGATCTACTGTCTCTATTATATTATGACAGACCAGCTCGATCTACTGTCTCTATTATATTTTGACAAACCAGGTAGATCTACTGTCTCTGTTATATTATGACAGACCAGCTAGATCTACTGTCTCTATTATATTATGACAGACCAGCTAGATCTACTGTCCTTATTATATTATGACAGACCAGCTAGATCTACTGTCTCTATGTCTCTATTGTACTATGACAGACCAGCTAGATCTACTGTCTCTATTATACTATGACAGACCAGCTAGATCTACTGTCTCTATTATATTACGACAGACCAGCTAGATCTACTGTCTCTTTTCTAATTTGACAGACCAGGTAGATCTACTATCTCTATAATATTATGACATACCAGCTAGATCTACTGTCTCTATTATAATATGACAGACCAGCAAGATCTACTGTCTCTATTATATTATGACAGACCAGCTCGATCTACTGTCTCTATTATATTTTGACAAACCAGGTAGATCTACTGTCTCTGTTATATTATGACAGACCTGGTAGATACACTGTCTCTATTATATTATGACAGACCAGCTAGATCTACTGTCCCTATTATATTATGACAGACCAGCTAGATCTACTGTCTCTATGTCTCTATTGTACTATGGCAGACCAGCTAGATCTACTGTCTCTATTATACTATGACAGACCAGCTAGATCTACTGTCTCTATTATATTACGACAGACCAGCTAGATCTACTGTCTCTTTTCTAATTTGACAGACCAGGTAGATCTACTATCTCTATTATATTATGACATACCAGCTAGATCTACTGTCTCTATTATAATATCACAGACCAGCTAGATCTACTGTCTCTATTATATTATGACAGACCAGCTAGATCTACTGTCTCTATTATATTTTGACATACCAGGTAGATCTACTGTCTCTGTTATATTATGACAGACCAGCTAGATCTACTGTCTCTGTTATATTATGACAGACCTGGTAGATACACTGTCTCTATTATATTATGACAGACCAGCTAGATCTACTGTCCCTATTATATTATGACAGACCAGCTAGATCTACTGTCTCTATGTCTCTATTGTACTATGACAGACCAGCTAGATCTACTGTCTCTATTATACTATGACAGACCAGCTAGATCTACTGTCTCTAGTATATTACGACAGACCAGCTAGATCTACTGTCTCTATTGTATTATGACAAACCAGCTAGATCTACTGTTTCTATTATACTATGACAGACCAGGTAGATCTACTGTCTCTATTATAATATGACAGACCAGCTAGATCTACTGTCTCTATTATATTATGACAGACCAAGTAGATATACTTTCTCTATTATATTATGACAGACCAGCTAGATCTACTGTCTCTATTATAATATGACAGACCAGCTAGATCTACTGTCTCTATTATATTATGACAGACCAGCTAGATCTACTGTGTTTATTATTTGATGACAGACCAGCTAGATCTACTGTCTCTATTATATTATGACAGACCAGCTAGATCTACTGTCTCTGTTATATTATGACAGACCTGGTAGATACACTGTCACTGTTATATTATGACAGACCAGCTAGATCTACTGTCTCTATTCTAATTTGACAGACCAGGTAGATCTACTATCTCTATTATATTATGACATACCAGCTAGATCTATTGTCTCTATTATAATATGACAGACCAGCTAGATCTACTGTCTCTATTATATTATGACAGACCAGCTAGATCTACTGTCTCTATTATATTTTGAAATACCAGGTAGATCTACTGTCTCTGTTATATTATGACAGACCAGCTAGATCTACTGTCTCTGTTATATTATGACAGACCTGGTAGATACACTGTCTCTATTATATTATGACAGACCAGCTAGATCTACTGTCTCTATTATAATATGACAGATCAGCTAGATCTACTGTCTCTATTATATTATGACAGACCAGCTAGATCTACTGTCTCATATTATGACAGAGCAACTAGATCTACTGTCTATATTGTACTATGACAGACCAGGTAGATCTACTATCTCTATTATATTATGACATACCAGCTAGATCTACTGTATCTATTATAATATGACAGACCAGGTAGATCTACTGTCTCTATTGTATTATGACAGACCAGCTAGATCTACTGTCTCTATTATATTTTGACAGACCAGCTAGATCTACTGTCTCTATTATATTATGACATACCAGCTAGATCTACTGTCTCTATTATAATATGACAGACCAGCTAGATCTACTGTCTCTATTATATTATGACAGACAAGCTAGATCTACTGTCTCTATTATATTTTGACATACCAGATAGATCTACTGTCTCTGTTATATTATGACAGACCAGCTAGATCTACTGTCTCTGTTATATTATGACAGACCTGGTAGATACACTGTCTCTATTATATTATGACAGACCAGCTAGATCTACTGTCCCTATTATATTATGACAGACCAGCTAGATCTACTGTCTCTATGTCTCTATTGTACTATGACAGACCAGCTAGATCTACTGTCTCTATTATACTATGACAGACCAGCTAGATCTACTGTCTCTATTATATTACGACAGACCAGCTAGATCTACTGTCTCTATTGTATTATGACAGACCAGCTAGATCTACTGTTTCTATTATACTATGACAGACCAGGTAGATCTACTGTCTCTATTATAATATGACAGACCAGCTAGATCTACTGTCTCTATTATATTATGACAGACCAGCTAGATCTACTGTGTTTATTATTTGATGACAGACCAGCTAGATCTACTGTCTCTATTATATTATGACAGACCAGCTTGATCTACTGTCTCTATTATATTTTGACATACCAGGTAGATCTACTGTCTCTGTTATATTATGACAGACCAGCTAGATCTACTGTCTCTGTTATATTATGACAGACCTGGTAGATACACTGTCACTATTATATTATGACAGACCAGCTAGATCTACTGTCTCTATTCTAATTTGACAGACCAGGTAGATCTACTATCTCTATTATATTATGACATACCAGCTAGATCTACTGTCTCTATTATAATATGACAGACCAGCTAGATCTACTGTCTCTATTATATTATGACAGACCAGCTAGTCTACTGTCTCTATTATATTTTGAAATACCAGGTAGATCTACTGTCTCTGTTATATTATGACAGACCAGCTAGATCTACTGTCTCTGTTATATTATGACAGACCTGGTAGATACACTGTCTCTATTATATTATGACAGACCAGCTAGATCTACTGTCTCTATTATAATATGACAGAGCAACTAGATCTACTGTCTATATTGTACTATGACAGACCAGGTAGATCTACTATCTCTATTATATTATGACATACCAGCTAGATCTACTGTATCTATTATAATATGACGGACCAGGTAGATCTACTGTCTCTATTGTATTATGACAGACCAGCTAGATCTACTGTCTCTATTATATTTTGACAGACCAGCTAGATCTACTGTCTCTATTATATTATGACATAACAGCTAGATCTACTGTCTCTATTATAATATGACAGACCAGCTAGATCTACTGTCTCTATTATATTATGACAGACAAGCTAGATCTACTGTCTCTATTATATTTTGACATACCAGATAGATCTACTGTCTCTGTTATATTATGACAGACCAGCTAGATCTACTGTCTCTGTTATATTATGACAGACCTGGTAGATACACTGTCTCTATTATATTATGACAGACCAGCTAGATCTACTGTCCCTATTATATTATGACAGACCAGCTAGATCTACTGTCTCTATTATATTTTGACAGACCAGCTAGATCTACTGTCTCTATTATATTATGACAGACCAGCTTGATCTACTGTCTCTATTATGTTATGACAGACCAGCTAGATCTACTGTCTCTATGTCTCTATTGTACTATGACAGACCAGCTAGATCTACTGTCTCTATTATATTATGACAGACCAGCTTGATCTACTGTCTCTATTATGTTATGACAGACCAGCTAGATCTACTGTTTCTATGTCTCTATTGTACTATGACAGACCAGCTAGATCTAGTGTCTCTATTAATCTATGACAGACAAAGGTAGATCTACTGTCTCTATTATATTATGACAGACCAGCTAGATCTACTGTCTCTATTCTATTATGACAGACCAGGTTAAACTACAATCTCTATTATCTTATGACAGACCAGCTAGATCTACTGTCTCTATTATGTTATGACAGACCAGCTAGATCTACTGTCTCTATGTCTCTATTGTACTATGACAGACCAGGTAGATCTACTGTCTCTGTTATATTATGACAGACCTGGTAGATACACTGTCTCTTTTATATTATGACAGACCAGCTAGATCTACTGTCTCTATTATAATATGACAGATCAGCTAGATCTACTGTCTCTATTATATTATGACAGACCAGCTAGATCTACTGTCTCATATTATGACAGAGCAACTAGATCTACTGTCTATATTGTACTATGACAGACCAGGTAGATCTACTATCTCTATTATATTATGACATACCAGCTAGATCTACTGTATCTATTATAATATGACAGACCAGGTAGATCTACTGTCTCTATTGTATTATGACAGACCAGCTAGATCTACTGTCTCTATTATATTTTGACAGACCAGCTAGATCTACTGTCTCTATTATATTATGACATACCAGCTAGATCTACTGTCTCTATTATAATATGACAGACCAGCTAGATCTACTGTCTCTATTATATTATGACAGACAAGCTAGATCTACTGTCTCTATTATATTTTGACATACCAGATAGATCTACTGTCTCTGTTATATTATGACAGACCAGCTAGATCTACTGTCTCTGTTATATTATGACAGACCTGGTAGATACACTGTCTCTATTATATTATGACAGACCAGCTAGATCTACTGTCCCTATTATATTATGACAGACCAGCTAGATCTACTGTCTCTATTATATTTTGACAGACCAGCTAGATCTACTGTCTCTATTATATTATGACAGACCAGCTTGATCTACTGTCTCTATTATGTTATGACAGACCAGCTAGATCTACTGTCTCTATGTCTCTATTGTACTATGACAGACCAGCTTGATCTACTGTCTCTATTATGTTATGACAGACCAGCTAGATCTACTGTTTCTATGTCTTTATTGTACTATGACAGACCAGCTAGATCTAGCGTCTCTATTAATCTATGACAGACCAGGTAGATCTACTGTCTCTATTATATTATGACAGACCAGCTAGATCTACTGTCTCTATTCTATTATGACAGACCAGGTTAAACTACAATCTCTATTATGTTATGACAGACCAGCTAGATCTACTGTCTCTATTATGTTATGACAGACCAGCTAGATCTACTGTCTCTATGTCTCTATTGTACTATGACAGACCAGGTAGATCTACTGTCTCTATTATATTATGACAGGCCAGGTTAAACTACAATCTCTATTATCTTATGACAGACCAGCTAGATCTACTGTCTCTATTCTATTATGACAGACCAGCTAGATCTACTGTCTCTATTGTATTATGACAGACCAGCTAGATCTACTATCTCTATTATATTATGACATACCAGCTAGATCTACTGTCTCTATTATAATATGACAGACCAGCTAGATCTACTGTCTCTATTATATTATGACAGACAAGCTAGATCTACGGTATCTGTTAAATTATGACAGACCTGGTAGATACACTGTCTCTATTATATGATGACAGACCAGCTAGATCTACTGTCTCTATTGTATTATGACAGACGAGCTAGATCTACTATCTCCATTATATTATGACAGAACAGCTAGATCTACTGTCTCTACTATAATATGACAGACCAGCTAGATCTACTGTCTCTATTATATTATGACAGACCAGCTAGATCTACTGTTTCTATTATACTATGACAGAACAGCTAGATCTACTGTCTCTATTATATTATGACAGACCAGCTTGATTTACTGTCTCTATTATGTTATGACAGACCAGCTAGATCTACTGTCTCTATGTCTCTATTGTACTATGACAGACCAGCTAGATCTACTGTCTCTATTATATTATGACAGACCAGCTTGATCTACTGTCTCTATTATACTATGACAGAACAGGTGAGATCTACTGTCTCTATTATATTATGACAGACCAGCTAGATCTACTGTCTCTACTATAATATGACAGACCAGCTAGATCTACTGTCTCTATTATATTTTGACAGACCAGCTAGATCTACTGTCTCTATTATATTTTGACATACCAGATAGATCTACTGTCTCTGTTATATTATGACAGACCAGCTAGATCTACTGTCTCTGTTATATTATGACAGACCTGGTAGATACACTGTCTCTATTATATTATGACAGACCAGCTAGATCTACTGTCCTATTATATTATGACAGACCAGCTAGAACTACTGTCTCTATTATATTTTGACAGACCAGCTAGATCTACTGTCTCTATTATATTATGACAGACCAGCTTGATCTACTGTCTCTATTATGTTATGACAGACCAGCTAGATCTACTGTCTCTATGTCTCTATTGTACTATGACAGACCAGCTAGATCTACCGTCTCTATTATGTTATGACAGACCAGCTAGATCTACTGTTTCTATGTCTCTATTGTACTATGACAGACCAGCTAGATCTAGCGTCTCTATTAATCTATGACAGACCAGGTAGATCTACTGTCTCTATTATATTATGACAGACCAGCTAGATCTACTGTCTCTATTCTATTATGACAGACCAGGTTAAACTACAATCTCTATTATCTTATGACAGACCAGCTAGATCTACTGTCTCTATTATGTTATGACAGACCAGCTAGATCTACTGTCTCTATGTCTCTATTGTACTATGACAGACCAGGTAGATCTACTGTCTCTATTATATTATGACAGGCCAGGTTAAACTACAATCTCTATTATCTTATGACAGACCAGCTAGATCTACTGTCTCTATTCTATTATGACAGACCAGCTAGATCTACTGTCTCTATTGTATTATGACAGACCAGCTAGATCTACTATCTCTATTATATTATGACATACCAGCTAGATCTACTGTCTCTATTATAATATGACAGACCAGCTAGATCTACTGTCTCTATTATATTATGACAGACAAGCTAGATCTACGGTATCTGTTAAATTATGACAGACCTGGTAGATACACTGTCTCTATTATATGATGACAGACCAGCTAGATCTACTGTCTCTATTGTATTATGACAGACGAGCTAGATCTACTATCTCCATTATATTATGACAGAACAGCTAGATCTACTGTCTCTACTATAATATGACAGACCAGCTAGATCTACTGTCTCTATTATATTATGACAGACCAGCTAGATCTACTGTTTCTATTATACTATGACAGAACAGCTAGATCTACTGTCTCTATTATATTATGACAGACCAGCGATTTACTGTCTCTATTATGTTATGACAGTCCAGCTAGATCTACTGTCTCTATGTCTCTATTGTTATGACAGACCAGCTAGATCTACTGTCTCATATTATGACAGAGCAGCTTGATCTACTGTCTCTATTGTACTATGACAGAACAGCTAGATCTACTGTCTCTATTATATTATGACAGACCAGCTAGATCTACTGTCTCTATTATAATATGACAGACCAGCTAGATCTACTGTCTCTATTATATTATGACAGACCAGCTAGATCTACTGTCTCTATTATATTATGACAGACCAGCTAGATCTACTGTCTCTATTATATTATGACAGACCAGCTAGATCTACTGTCTCTATTATATCATGACAGACCAGCTAGATCAACTGTCTCTATTATATTATGACAGACCAGCTAGATCTACTGTCTCTATTATATTATGACAGACCAGCTAGATCTACTGTCTCTATTGTATTATGACAGACCAGCTAGATCTACTGTCTCTATTATATTATGACAGACCAGCTAGATCTACTGTCTCTATTATATTATGACAGACCAGCTAGATCTACTGTCTCTATTGTTCTATGTATATGACAGACCAGCTAGATCTACTGTCTCTATTATATTATGACAGACCAGCTAGATCTACTGTCTCTATTATATTGATGACAGACCAGCTAGATCTACTGTCTCTATTATATTATGACAGACCAGCTAGATCTACTGTCTCTATTATATTATGACAGACCAGCTAGATACTACTGTCTCTATTATATTATGACAGACCAGCTAGATCTACTGTCTCTATTATATTATGACAGACCAGCTAGATCTACTGTCTCTATTATTGTACTATGACAGACCAGCTAGATCTACTGTCTCTATTATACTATGACAGACCAGCTAGATCTACTGTCTCTATTGTATTATGACAGACCAGCTAGAACTACTGTTTCTATTATATTATGACAGACCAGGTAGATCTACTGTCTCTATTATATTATGACAGACCAGCTAGATCTACTGTCTCTATTATATTATGACAGACCAGCTAGATCTACTGTCTCTATTATATTATGACAGACCAGCTAGATCTACTGTGTCTATTATTTATGACAGACCAGCTAGATCTACTGTCTCTATTATATTATGACAGACCAGCTAGATCTACTGTCTCTATTATAATTATGACAGACCAGCTAGATCTACTGTCTCTATTATATTATGACAGACCAGCTAGATCTACTGTCTCTATTATATTATGACAGACCAGCTAGATCTACTGTCTCTATTATATTATGACAGACCAGCTAGATCTACTGTCTCTATTATATTATGACAGACCAGCTAGATCTACTGTCTCTATTATAATTATGACAGACCAGGTAGATCTACTGTCTCTATTATATTATGACAGACCAGCTAGATCTACTGTCTCTATTATATATGACAGACCAGCTAGATCTACTGTCTCTATTATATTATGACAGACCAGCTAGATCTACTGTCTCTATCTATATTATGACAGACCAGCTAGATCTACTGTCTCTATTATATTATGACAGACCAGCTAGATCTACTGTCTCTGTTATATTATGACAGACCAGCTAGATCTACTGTCTCTATTATATTATGACAGACCAGCTAGATCTACTGTCTCTATTATATTATGACAGACCAGCTAGATTTACTGTCTCTATGTCTCTATTTGTACTATGACAGACCAGCTAGATCTACTGTCTCTATTATACTATGACAGACCAGCTAGATCTACTGTCTCTATTATATTATGACAGACCAGATAGATCTACTGTCTCTATTGTATTATGACAGACCAGCTAGATCTACTGTCTCTATTATAATATGACAGACCAGCTAGATCTACTGTCTCTATTATATTATGACAGACCAGCTAGATATACTTTCTCTATTATATTATGACAGACCAGCTAGATCTACTGTCTCTATTATTTGATGACAGACCAGCTAGATCTACTGTCTCTATTATATTATGACAGACCAGCTAGATCTACTGTCTCTATTATATTATGACAGACCAGCAAGATCTACTGTCTCTGTTATAATATGACAGACCAGCTAGATCTACTGTCTCTATTCTATTATGACAGACCAGCTAGATCTACTGTCTCTATTGTATTATGACAGACCAGCTAGATCTACTATCTCTATTATATCATGACAGACCAGCTAGATCAACTTACTCTATTATATTATGACAGACCAGCAAGATATACTGTCTCATTATTATGACAGAGCAGCCAGATCTACTTTCTCTATTGTACTATGACAGACCAGCTAGATCTACTGTCTCTATTATATTATGACAGACCAGTTAAACTTGTCTCTATTATCTTATGACAGACCAGCTAGATCTACTGTCTCTATTATATTGTACTATGACAGACCAGCTAGATCTACTGTCTCTATTATATTATGACAGACCAGCTAGATCTACTGTCTCTATTATATTATGACAGACCAGCTAGATCTACTGTCTCTATTATATTATGACAGACCAGCTAGATCTACTGTCTCTATTATGTTATGACAGACCAGCTAGATCTACTGTCTCTATGTCTCTATTGTACTATGACAGACCAGCTAGATCTACAGTCTCTATTATACTATGACAGACCAGGTAGATCTACTGTCTCTATTATATTATGACAGACCAGATAGATCTACTGTCTCTATTGTATTATGACAGACCAGCTAGGTCTACTGTTTCTATTATACCATGACAGACCAGGTAGATCTACTGTGTCTATTATAATATGACAGACCAGCTAGATCTACTATCTCTATTATATCATGACAGACCAGCTAGATCAACTTACTCTATTATATTATGACAGACCAGCAAGATATATTGTCTCATATTATGACAGAGCAACTAGATCTACTTTCTATATTGTACTATGACAGACCAGCTAGATCTACTGTCTCTATTATACTATGACAGACCAGCTAGATCTACTGTCTCTATTATATTTTCACAGACCAGGTAGATCTACTGTCTCTATTATAATATGACAGACCAGCTAGATCTACTGTCTCTATTATATTATGACAGACCAGCTAGATCTACTGTCTCTATTCTATTATGACAGACCAGCTAGATCTACTATCTCTATTATATCATGACAGACCAGCTAGATCTACTGTCTCTATTATATTATGACAGACCAGCTAGATCTACTGTCTCATTATTATGACAGAGCAACTAGATCTACTTTCTCTATTGTACTATGACAGACCAGCTAGATCTACTGTCTCTATTATAATATGACAGACCAGCTAGATCTACTGTGTCTATTATTTATGACAGACCAGCTAGATCTACTGTCTCTATTATATTATGACAGACCAGGTAGATCTACTGTCTCTATTATAATATGACAGACCAGCTAGATCTACTGTGTCTATTATTTGATGACAGACCAGCTAGATCTACTGTCTCTATTATATTATGACAAACCAGCTAGATCTACTGTCTCTATTATATTATGACAGACCTGCTAGATCACTGTCTCTATTATATTATGACAGACCAGCTAGATCTACTGTCTCTATTATATTATGACAGACCAGCTAGATCTACTGTCTCAATGTCTCTATTGTACTATATCATGACAGACCAGCTAGATCTACTGTCTCTATTATATTATGACAGACCAGCTAGATCTACTGTCTCTATTGTATTATGACAGACCAGCTAGATCTACTGTTTCTATTATACTTTGAGAGACCAGGTAGATCTACTGTCTCTATTATAATATGACAGACCAGCTAGATCTACTGTCTCTATTATATTATGACAGACCAGTAGATATACTGTCTCTATTATATTATGACAGACCAGCTAGATCTACTGTGTCTATTATTTGATGACAGACCAGCTAGATCTACTGTCTCTATTCTAATTTGACAGACCAGGTAGATCTACTGTCTCTATTATAATATGACAGCCCAGATAGATCTACTGTGTCTATTATTTGATGACAGACCAGCTAGATCTACTGTCTCTATTATATCATGACAAACCAGCTAGATCTACTGTCTCTATTATATTATGACAGACCTGGTAGATCTACTGTCACTATTATATTATGACAGACCAGCTAGATCTACTGTCTCTATTCTAATTTGACAGACCAGGTAGATCTACTATCTCTATTATATTATGTCATACCAGCTAGATCTACTGTCTCTATTATAATATGACAGACCAGCTAGATCTACTGTCTCTATTATATTATGACAGACCAGCTAGATCTACTGTCTCTATTATATTTTGACAGACCAGCTAGATCTACTGTCTCTTATATTATGACAGACCAACTAGATCTACTTCTCTATTATATTATGACAGACCAGGTAGATACACTGTCTCTATTATATTATGACAGACCAGCTAGATCTACTGTCTCTATTATATTATGACAGACCAGCTAGATTTACTGTCTCTATGTCTCTATTGTAATATGACAGACCAGCTAGATATACTGTCTCTATTATACTATGACAGACCAGGTAGATCTACTGTCTCTATTATATTATGACAGACCAGATAGATCTACTGTCTCTATTGTATTATGACAGACCAGCTAGATCTACTGTTTCTATTATACTATGACAGACCAGGTAGATCTACTGTCTCTATTATATTATGACAGACCAAGTAGATATACTTTCTCTATTATATTATGACAGACCAGCTAGATCTACTGTGTCTATTATTTGATGACAGACCAGCTAGATCTACTGTCTCTATTCTAATTTGATAGGCCAGGTAGATCTACTGTCTCTATTATAATATGACAGACCAGCTAGATCTACTGTCTCTATTATATTATGACAGACCAGCTCGATCTACTGTCTCTATTATATTTTGACATACCAGGTAGATCTACTGTCTCTGTTATATTATGACAGACCAGCTAGATCTACTGTCTCTGTTATATTTTGACAGACCTGGTAGATACACTGTCTCTATTATATTATGACAGACCAGCTAGATCTACTGTCCTATTATATTATGACAGACCAGCTAGATCTACTGTCTCTATGTCTCTATTGTACTATGACAGACCAGCTATATCTACTGTCTCTATTATACTACGACAGACCAGGTAGATCTACTGTCTCTATTATATTATGACAGACCAGATAGATCTACTGTCTCTGTTATATTATGACAGACCTGGTAGATACACTGTCTCTATTATATTATGACAGACCAGCTAGATCTACTGTCCCTATTATATTATGACAGACCAGCAAGATATATTGTCTCATATTATGACAGAGCAACTAGATCTACTTTCTATATTGTACTATGACAGACCAGCTAGATCTACTGTCTCTATTATACTATGACAGACCAGGTAGATCTACTGTCTCTATTGTATTATGACAGACTAGCTAGATCTGCTGTCTCTATTATAATATGACAGACCAGCTAGATCTACTGTCTCTATTCTAATTTGACAGACCAGGTAGATCTACTGTCTCTATTATAATATGACAGCCCAGCTAGATCTACTGTGTCTATTATTTGATGACAGAACAGCTAGATCTACTGTCTCTATTATATTATGACAGACCAGCTTGATCTACTGTCTCTATTATGTTATGACAGACCAGCTAGATCTACTGTCTCTATGTCTCTATTGTACTATGACAGACCAGCTAGATCTACTGTCTCTATTATATTATGACAGACCAGCTTGATCTACTGTCTCTATTATGTTATGACAGACCAGCTAGATCTACTGTTTCTATGTCTCTATTGTACTATGACAGACCAGCTAGATCTACTGTCTCTATTATACTATGACAGACCAGCTAGATCTACTGTCTCTATTGTATTATGACAGACCAGCTAGATCTACTGTTTCTATTATACTATGACAGACCAGGTAGATCTACTGTCTCTATTATAATATGACAGACCAGCTAGATCTACTGTCTCTATTATATTAAGACAGACCAAGTAGATATACTGTCTCTATTATATTATGACAGACCAGCTAGATCTACTGTGTCTATTATTTGATGACAGACCAGCTAGATCTACTGTCTCTATTCTAATTTGACAGACCAGGTAGATCTACTGTCTCTATTATAATATGACAGCCCAGATAGATCTACTGTGTCTATTATTTGATGACAGACCAGCTAGATCTACTGTCTCTATTATATTATGACAAACCAGCTAGATCTACTGTCTCTATTATATTATGACAGACCTGGTAGATACACTGTCACTATTATATTATGACAGACCAGCTAGATCTACTGTCTCTATTCTAATTTGACAGACCAGGTAGATCTACTATCTCTATTATATTATGTCATACCAGCTAGATCTACTGTCTCTATTATAATATGACAGACCAGCTAGATCTACTGTCTCTATTATATTATGACAGACCAGCTAGATCTACTGTCTCTATTATATTTTGACATACCAGGTAGATCTACTGTCTCTGTTATATTATGACAGACCAGCTAGATCTACTGTCTCTGTTATATTATGACAGACCTGCTAGATACACTGTCTCTATTATATTATGACAGACCAGCTAGATCTACTGTCCCTATTATATTATGACAGACCAGCTAGATCTACTGTCTCTATGTCTCTATTGTACTATGACAGACCAGCTAGATATACTGTCTCTATTATACTATGACAGACCAGGTAGATCTACTGTCTCTATTATATTATGACAGACCAGATAGATCTACTGTCTCTATATTGTATTATGACAGACCAGCTAGATCTACTGTTTCTATTATACTATGACAGACCAGGTAGATCTACTGTCTCTATTATAATATGACAGACCAGCTAGATCTACTGTCTCTATTATATTATGACAGACCAGCTAGATCTACTGTTTCTATGTCTCTATTGTACTATGACAGACCAGCTAGATCTAGCGTCTCTATTAATCTATGACAGACCAGGTAGATCTACTGTCTCTATTATATTATGACAGACCAGCTAGATCTACTGTCTCTATTCTATTATGACAGACCAGGTTAAACTACAATCTCTATTATCTTATGACAGACCAGCTAGATCTACTGTCCCTATTATATTATGACAGACCAGCTAGATTTACTGTCTCTATGTCTCTATTATACTATGACAGACCAGCTAGATATACTGTCTCTATTATACTATGACAGACCAGGTAGATCTACTGTCTCTATTATATTATGACAGACCAGATAGATCTACTGTCTCTATTGGGTATTATGACAGACCAGCTAGATCTACTGTTTCTATTATACTATGACAGACCAGGTAGATCTACTGTCTCTATTATATTATGACAGACCAAGTAGATCTACTTTCTCTATTATATTATGACAGACCAGCTAGATCTACTGTGTCTATTATTTGATGACAGACCAGCTAGATCTACTGTCTCTATTCTAATTTGATAGGCCAGGTAGATCTACTGTCTCTATTATAATATGACAGCCCAGCTAGATCTACTGTCTCTATTATATTATGACAGACCAGCTCGATCTACTGTCTCTATTATATTTTGACATACCAGGTAGATCTACTGTCTCTGTTATATTATGACAGACCAGCTAGATCTACTGTCTCTGTTATATTTTGACAGACCTGGTAGATACACTGTCTCTATTATATTATGACAGACCAGCTAGATCTACTGTCCCTATTATATTATGACAGACCAGCTAGATCTACTGTCTCTATGTCTCTATTGTACTATGACAGACCAGCTATATCTACTGTCTCTATTATACTACGACAGACCAGGTAGATCTACTGTCTCTATTATATTATGACAGACCAGATAGATCTACTGTCTCTGTTATATTATGACAGACCTGGTAGATACACTGTCTCTATTATATTATGACAGACCAGCTAGATCTACTGTCCCTATTATATTATGACAGACCAGCAAGATATATTGTCTCATATTATGACAGAGCAACTAGATCTACTTTCTATATTGTACTATGACAGACCAGCTAGATCTACTGTCTCTATTATACTATGACAGACCAGGTAGATCTACTGTCTCTATTGTATTATGACAGACTAGCTAGATCTGCTGTCTCTATTATAATATGACAGACCAGCTAGATCTACTGTCTCTATTCTAATTTGACAGACCAGGTAGATCTACTGTCTCTATTATAATATGACAGCCCAGCTAGATCTGCTGTGTCTATTATTTGATGACAGAACAGCTAGATCTACTGTCTCTATTATATTATGACAGACCAGCTTGATCTACTGTCTCTATTATGTTATGACAGACCAGCTAGATCTACTGTCTCTATGTCTCTATTGTACTATGACAGACCAGCTAGATCTACTGTCTCTATTATATTATGACAGACCAGCTTGATCTACTGTCTCTATTATGTTATGACAGACCAGCTAGATCTACTGTTTCTATGTCTCTATTGTACTATGACAGACCAGCTAGATCTACTGTCTCTATTATACTATGACAGACCAGCTAGATCTACTGTCTCTATTGTATTATGACAGACCAGCTAGATCTACTGTTTCTATTATACTATGACAGACCAGGTAGATCTACTGTCTCTATTATAATATGACAGACCAGCTAGATCTACTGTCTCTATTATATTAAGACAGACCAAGTAGATATACTGTCTCTATTATATTATGACAGACCAGCTAGATCTACTGTGTCTATTATTTGATGACAGACCAGCTAGATCTACTGTCTCTATTCTAATTTGACAGACCAGGTAGATCTACTGTCTCTATTATAATATGACAGCCCAGATAGATCTACTGTGTCTATTATTTGATGACAGACCAGCTAGATCTACTGTCTCTATTATATTATGACAAACCAGCTAGATCTACTGTCTCTATTATATTATGACAGACCTGGTAGATACACTGTCACTATTATATTATGACAGACCAGCTAGATCTACTGTCTCTATTCTAATTTGACAGACCAGGTAGATCTACTGTCTCTATTATATTATGTCATACCAGCTAGATCTACTGTCTCTATTATAATATGACAGACCAGCTAGATCTACTGTCTCTATTATATTATGACAGACCAGCTAGATCTACTGTCTCTATTATATTTTGACATACCAGGTAGATCTACTGTCGCTGTTATATTATGACAGACCAGCTAGATCTACTGTCTCTGTTATATTATGACAGACCTGGTAGATACACTGTCTCTATTATATTATGACAGACCAGCTAGATCTACTGTCCCTATTATATTATGACAGACCAGCTAGATCTACTGTCTCTATGTCTCTATTGTACTATGACAGACCAGCTAGATATACTGTCTCTATTATACTATGACAGACCAGGTAGATCTACTGTCTCTATTATATTATGACAGACCAGATAGATCTACTGTCTCTATTGTATTATGACAGACCAGCTAGATCTACTGTTTCTATTATACTATGACAGACCAGGTAGATCTACTGTCTCTATTATAATATGACAGACCAGCTAGATCTACTGTCTCTATTATATTATGACAGACCAGCTAGATCTACTGTTTCTATGTCTCTATTGTACTATGACAGACCAGCTAGATCTAGCGTCTCTATTAATCTATGACAGACCAGGTAGATCTACTGTCTCTATTATATTATGACAGACCAGCTAGATCTACTGTCTCTATTCTATTATGACAGACCAGGTTAAACTACAATCTCTATTATCTTATGACAGACCAGCTAGATCTACTGTCTCTATTATGTTATGACAGACCAGCTAGATCTACTGTCTCTATGTCTCTATTGTACTATGACAGACCAGGTAGATCTACTGTCTCTATTATATTATGACAGACCAGCTAGATCTACTGTCTCTATTCTATTATGACAGACCAGGTTAAACTACAATCTCTATTATCTTATGACAGACCAGCTAGATCTACTGTCTCTATTCTATTATGACAGACCAGCTAGATCTACTGTCTCTATTGTATTATGAAAGACCAGCTAGATCTACTATCTCTATTATATTATGACATACCAGCTAGATCTACTGTCTCTATTATAATATGACAGACCAGCTAGATCTACTGTCTCTATTATATTATGACAGACAAGCTAGATCTACGGTATCTGTTAAATTATGACAGACCTGGTAGATACACTGTCTCTATTATATGATGACAGACCAGCTAGATCTACTGTCTCTATTGTATTTTGACAGACGAGCTAGATCTACTATCTCCATTATATTATGACAGAACAGCTAGATCTACTGTCTCTACTATAATATGACAGACCAGCTAGATCTACTGTCTCTATTATATTATGACAGACCAGCTAGATCTACTGTTTCTATTATACTATGACAGACCAGCTAGATCTACTGTCTCTATTATATTATGACAGACCAGCTTGATTTACTGTCCCTATTATGTTATGACAGACCAGCTAGATCTACTGTCTCTATGTCTCTATTGTACTATGACAGACCAGCTAGATCTACTATCTCTATTATATTATGACATACCAGCTAGATCTACTGTCTCTATTATAATATGACAGACCAGCTAGATCTACTGTCTCTATTATATTATGACAGACAAGCTAGATCTACGGTATCTGTTAAATTATGACAGACCTGGTAGATACACTGTCTCTATTATATGATGACAGACCAGCTAGATCTACTGTCTCTATTGTATTATGACAGACAGAACAGCTAGAGCTAGAGATCTACTATCTCCATTATATTATGACAGAACAGCTAGATCTACTGTCTCTACTATAATATGACAGACCAGCTAGATCTACTGTCTCTATTATATTATGACAGACCAGCTAGATCTACTGTTTCTATTATACTATGACAGACCAGCTAGATCTACTGTCTCTATTATATTATGACAGACCAGCTTGATTTACTGTCTCTATTATGTTATGACAGACCAGCTAGATCTACTGTCTCTATTATACTATGACAGAACAGGTGAGATCTACTGTCTCTATTATATTATGACAGACCAGCTAGATCTACTGTCTCTATTATATTATGACAGACCAGCTAGATCTACTATCTCTATTATATCATGACAGACCAGCTAGATCAACTTACTCTATTATATTATGACAGAACAGCAAGATATATTGTCTCATATTATGACAGAGCAACTAGATCTACTTTCTATATTGTACTATGACAGACCAGCTAGATCTACTGTCTCTATTATACTATGACAGACCAGGTAGATCTACTGTCTCTATTGTATTATGACAGACTAGCTAGATCTGCTGTCTCTATTATAATATGACAGACCAGCTAGATCTACTGTCTCTATTCTATTATGACAGACCAGCTAGATCTACTGTCTCTATTGTATTATGACAGACCAGCTAGATCTACTGTCTCTATTGTATTATGACAGACCAGCTAGATCTACTATCTCTATTATATCATGACAGACCAGCTAGATCAACTTACTCTATTATATTATGACAGACCAGCAAGATATACTGTCTCATATTATGACAGAGCAACTAGATCTACTTTCTATATTGTACTATGACAGACCAGCTAGATCTGCTGTCTCTATTATAATATGACAGACCAGCTAGATCTACTGTCTCTATTCTAATTTGACAGACCAGGTAGATCTACTGTCTCTATTATAATATGACAGCCCAGCTAGATCTACTGTGTCTATTATTTGATGACAGACCAGCTAGATCTACTGTCTCTATTATATTATGACAAACCAGCTAGATCTACTGTCTCTATTATATTATGACAGACCTGGTAGATACACTGTCTCTATTATATTATGACAGACCAGCTAGATCTACTGTCCCTATTATATTATGACAGACCAGCTAGATCTACTGTCTCTATGTCTCTATTGTACTATGACAGACCAGCTAGATCTACTGTCTCTATTATACTATGACAGACCAGCTAGATCTACTGTCTCTATTGTATTATGACAGACCAGCTAGATCTACTGTTTCTATTATACTATGACAGACCAGGTAGATCTACTGTCTCTATTATAATATGACAGACCAGCTAGATCTACTGTCTCTATTATATTAAGACAGACCAAGTAGATATACTGTCTCTATTATATTTGACATACCAGGTAGATCTACTGTCTCTGTTATATTATGACAGACCAGCTAGATCTACTGTCTCTGTTATATTATGACAGACCTGGTAGATACACTGTCTCTATTATATTATGACAGACCAGCTAGATCTACTGTCCCTATTATATTATGACAGACCAGCTAGATCTACTGTCTCTATGTCTCTATTGTACTATGACAGACCAGCTAGATCTACTGTCTCTATTATACTATGACAGACCAGGTAGATCTACTGTCTCTATTATATTATGACAGACCAGATAGATCTACTGTCTCTATTGTATTATGACAGACCAGCTAGATCTACTGTTTCTATTATACTATGACAGACCAGGTAGATCTACTGTCTCTATTATAATATGACAGACCAGCTAGATCTACTGTCTCTATTATATTATGACAGACCAAGTAGATATACTTTCTCTATTATATTATGACAGACCAGCTAGATCTACTGTCTCTATTATATTAAGACAGACCAAGTAGATATACTGTCTCTATTATATTATGACAGACCAGCTAGATCTACTGTGTCTATTATTTGATGACAGACCAGCTAGATCTACTGTCTCTATTCTAATTTGACAGACCAGGGAGATCTACTGTCTCTATTATAATATGACAGCCCAGATAGATCTACTGTGTCTATTATTTGATGACAGACCAGCTAGATCTATTGTCTCTATTATATTATGACAAACCAGCTAGATCTACTGTCTCTATTATATTATGACAGACCTGGTAGATACACTGTCTCTATTATATTATGACAGACCAGCTAAATCTACTGTCTCTATTATAATATGACAGACCAGCTAGATCTACTGTCTCTATTATATTATGACAGACCAGCTAGATCTACTGTCTCTATTATATTTTGACATGCCAGGTAGATCTACTGTCTCTGTTATATTATGACAGACCAGCTAGATCTACTGTCTCTGTTATATTATGACAGACCTGGTAGATACACTGTCACTATTATATTATGACAGACCAGCTAGATCTACTGTCTCTATTCTAATTTGACAGACCAGCTAGATCTACTGTCTCTATGTCTCTATTGTACTATGACAGACCAGCTAGATCTACTGTCTCTATTATATTATGACAGACCAGATAGATCTACTGTCTCTATTGTATTATGACAGACCAGCTAGATCTACTGTTTCCATTATACTATGACAGACCAGGTAGATCTACTGTCTCTATTATAATATGACAGACCAGCTAGATCTACTGTCTCTATTATATTATGACAGACCAAGTAGATATACTTTCTCTATTATATTATGACAGACCAGCTAGATCTACTGTCTCTATTATATTAAGACAGACCAAGTAGATATACTGTCTCTATTATATTATGACAGACCAGCTAGATCTACTGTGTCTATTATTTGATGACAGACCAGCTAGATCTACTGTCTCTATTCTAATTTGACAGACCAGGTAGATCTACTGTCTCTATTATAATATGACAGCCCAGATAGATCTACTGTCTCTATTATATTATGACAGACCAGCTAGATCTACTGTGTCTATTATTTGATGACAGACCAGCTAGATCTACTGTCTCTATTCTAATTTGACAGACCAGGTAGATCTACTGTCTCTATTATAATATGATAGCCCAGCTAGATCTACTGTGTCTATTATTTGATGACAGACCAGCTAGATCTACTGTCTCTATTATATTATGACAAACCAGCTAGATCTACTGTCTCTATTATATTATGACAGACCTGGTAGATACACTGTCTCTATTATATTATGACAGACCAGCTAGATCTACTGTCCCTATTATATTATGACAGACCAGCTAGATCTACTGTCTCTATGTCTCTATTGTACTATGACAGACCAGCTAGATCTACTGTCTCTATTGTATTATGACAGACCAGCTAGATCTACTATCTCTATTATATCATGACAGAGCAGCTAGATCAACTTACTCTATTCTAATTTGACAGACCAGGTAGATCTACTGTCTCTATTATACTATGACAGACCAGGTAGATCTACTGTCTCTATTATAATATGACAGACCAGCTAGATCTACTGTCTCTATTATATTATGACAGACCAAGTAGATATACTTTCTCTATTATATTATGACAGACCAGCTAGATCTACTGTCTCTATTATATTAAGACAGACCAAGTAGATATACTGTCTCTATTATATTATGACAGACCAGCTAGATCTACTGTGTCTATTATTTGATGACAGACCAGCTAGATCTACTGTCTCTATTCTAATTTGACAGACCAGGTAGATCTACTGTCTCTATTATAATATGACAGCCCAGATAGATCTACTGTGTCTATTATTTGATGACAGACCAGCTAGATCTATTGTCTCTATTATATTATGACAGACCAGCGAGATCTACTGTCTATATTATATTATGACAGACCTGGTAGATACACTGTCTCTATTATATTATGACAGACCAGCTAGATCTACTGTCTCTATTATATTTTGACATACCAGGAAGATCTACTGTCTCTGTTATATTATGACAGACCAGCTAGATCTACTGTCTCTGTTATATTATGACAGACCTGGTAGATACACTGTCTCTATTATATTATGACAGACCAGCTAGATCTACTGTCTCTATTATATTATGACAGACCAGCTAGATCTGCTGTCTCTATTATATTATGACAGACCAGCTAGATCTACTGTCTCTATTATATTATGACAGACCAGGTAGATCTACTGTCTCTATTATATTATGACAGACCAGATAGATCTACTGTCTCTATTATATTATGACAGACCAGCTAGTCTCTATTATATTATGACAGACCTGGTAGATCTACTGTCTCTATTATATTATGACAGACCAGCTAGATCTACTGTCTCTATGTCTCTATTGTACTATGACAGACCAGCTAGATCTACTGTCTCTATTATACTATGACAGACCAGGTAGATCTACTGTCTCTATTATATTATGACAGACCAGATAGATCTACTGTCTCTATTGTATTATGACAGACCAGCTAGATCTACTGTTTCTATTATACTATGACAGACCAGGTAGATACACTGTCCCTATTATATTATGACAGACCAGCTAGATCTACTGTCTCTATGTCTCTATTGTACTATGACAGACCAGCTAGATCTACTGTCTCTATTATACTATGACAGACCAGGTAGATCTACTGTCTCTATTATATTATGACAGACCAGATAGATCTACTGTCTCTATTGTATTATGACAGACCAGCTAGATCTACTGTTTCTATTATACTATGACAGACCAGGTAGATCTACTGTCTCTATTATAATATGACAGACCAGCTAGATCTACTGTCTCTATTATATTATGACAGACCAAGTAGATATACTTTCTCTATTATATTATGACAGACCAGCTAGATCTACTGTCTCTATTATATTATGACAGACCAAGTAGATATACTTTCTCTATTATATTATGACAGACCAGCTAGATCTACTGTGTCTATTATTTGATGACAGACCAGCTAGATCTACTGTCTCTATTATATTTGACAGACCAGGTAGATCTACTGTCTCTATTATAATATGACAGCCCAGATAGATCTACTGTGTCTATTATTTATGACAGACCAGCTAGATCTACTGTCTCTATTATATTATGACAAACCAGCTAGATCTACTGTCTCTATTATATTATGACAGACCTGGTAGATACACTGTCTCTATTATATTATGACAGACCAGCTAGATCTACTGTCTCTATTATAATATGACAGACCAGCTAGATCTACTGTCTCTATTATATTATGACAGACCAGCTAGATCTACTGTCTCTATTATATTTTGACATGCCAGGTAGATCTACTGTCTCTGTTATATTATGACAGACCAGCTAGATCTACTGTCTCTGTTATATTATGACAGACCTGGTAGATACACTGTCACTATTATATTATGACAGACCAGCTAGATCTACTGTCTCTATTCTAATTTGACAGACCAGCTAGATCTACTGTCTCTATGTCTCTATTGTACTATGACAGACCAGCTAGATCTACTGTCTCTATTATACTATGACAGACCAGGTAGATCTACTGTCTCTATTATATTATGACAGACCAGATAGATCTACTGTCTCTATTATATTATGACAGACCTGGTAGATACACTGTCTCTATTATATTATGACAGACCAGGTAGATCTACTGTCTCTATTATAATATGACAGACCAGCTAGATCTACTGTCTCTATTATATTAAGACAGACCAAGTAGATATACTGTCTCTATTATATTATGACAGACCAGCTAGATCTACTGTCTCTATTATATTAAGACAGACCAAGTAGATATACTGTCTCTATTATATTATGACAGACCAGCTAGATCTACTGTGTCTATTATTTGATGACAGACCAGCTAGATCTACTGTCTCTATTCTAATTTGACAGACCAGGTAGATCTACTGTCTCTATTATAATATGACAGCCCAGATAGATCTACTGTGTCTATTATTTGATGACAGACCAGCTAGATCTACTGTCTCTATTATATTATGACAAACCAGCTAGATCTACTGCCTCTATTATATTTTGACAGACCAGGTAGATCTACTGTCTCTATTATATTATGACAGACCAGCTAGATCTACTGTCTCTATTATATTATGACAGACCAGCTAGATCTACTGTCTCTATTATAATATGACAGACCAGCTAGATCTACTGTCTCTATTATATTATGACTGACCAGCTAGATCTACTGTCTCTATTATATTTTGACATGCCAGCTAGATCTACTGTCTCTATTATAATATGACAGACCAGCTAGATCTACTGTCTCTATTATATTATGACTGACCAGCTAGATCTACTGTCTCTATTATATTTTGACATGCCAGGTAGATCTACTGTCTCTGTTATATTATGACAGACCAGCTAGATCTACTGTCTCTGTTATATTATGACAGACCTGGTAGATACACTGTCACTATTATATTATGACAGACCAGCTAGATCTACTGTCTCTATTCTAATTTGACAGACCAGGTAGATCTACTATCTCTATTATATTATAACATACCAGCTAGATCTACTGTCTCTATTATAATATGACAGACCAGCTAGATCTACTGTCTCTATTATATTATGACAGACCAGCTAGATCTACTGTCTCTATTATATTTTGACATACCAGGTAGATCTACTGTCTCTGTTATATTATGACAGACCAGCTAGATCTACTGTCTCTGTTATATTATGACAGACCTGGTAGATACACTGTCTCTATTATATTATGACAGACCAGCTAGATCTACTGTCCCTATTATATTATGACAGACCAGCTAGATCTACTGTCTCTATGTCTCTATTGTACTATGACAGACCAGCTAGATCTACTGTCTCTATTATACTATGACAGACCAGGTAGATCTACTGTCTCTATTATATTATGACAGACCAGATAGATCTACTGTCTCTATTGTATTATGACAGACCAGCTAGATCTACTGTTTCTATTATACTATGACAGACCAGGTAGATCTACTGTCTCTATTATAATATGACAGACCAGCTAGATCTACTGTCCCTATTATATTATGACAGACCAGCTAGATCTACTGTCTCTATGTCTCTATTGTACTATGAGAGACCAGCTAGATCTACTGTCTCTATTATACTATGACAGACCAGGTAGATCTACTGTCTCTATTATATTATGACAGACCAGCTAGATCTACTGTCTCTATTATATTATGACATACCAGATAGACCTACTGTCTCTATTATATTTTGACATGCCAGGTAGATCTACTGTCTCTGTTATATTATGACAGACCAGCTAGATCTACTGTCTCTATTATATTATGACAGACCAGCTAGATCTACTGTCTCTATTATATTTTGACATACCAGGTAGATCTACTGTCTCTGTTATATTATGACAGACCAGCTAGATCTACTGTCTCTGTTATATTTTGACAGACCTGGTAGATACACTGTCTCTATTATATTATGACAGACCAGCTAGATCTACTGTCCATATTATATTATGACAGACCAGCTAGATCTACTGTCTCTATGTCTCTATTGTACTATGACAGACCAGCTAGATCTACTGTCTCTATTATACTATGACAGACCAGGTAGATCTACTGTCTCTATTATATTATGACAGACCAGCTAGATCTACTGTCTCTATTGTATTATGACAGACCAGCTAGATCTACTGTTTCTATTATACTATGACAGACCAGGTAGATCTACTGTCTCTATTATATTATGTCAGACCAGACAGATCTACTGTCTCTATTATGTTATGACAGACCAAGTAGATATACTTTCTCTATTATATTATGACAGACCAGCTAGATCTACTGTCCCTATTATACTATGACAGACCAGGTAGATCTACTGTCTCTATTATATTATGACAGACCAGCAAGATCTACTGTCTCTATTATACTATGACAGACCAGGTAGATCTACTGTCTCTATTATATTATGACAGACCAGCTAGATCTACTGTGTCTATTATTTGATGACAGGCCAGCTAGATCTACTGACTCTTTTCTAATTTGACAGACCAGGTAGATCTACTGTCTCTATTATAATATGACAGCCCAGCTAGATCTACTGTGTCTATTATTTGATGACAGACCAGCTAGATCTACTGTCTCTATTATATTATGACAGACCAGCTAGATCTACTGTCTCTATTATAATATGACAGACCAGCTAGATCTACTGTCTCTATTATATTATGACAGACCAGCTAGATCTACTGTCTCTATTATATTTTGACATACCAGGTAGATCTACTGTCTCTGTTATATTATGACAGACCAGCTAGATCTACTGTCTCTGTTATATTATGACAGACCTGGTAGATACACTGTCACTATTATATTATGACAGACCAGCTAGATCTACTGTCTCTATTCTAATTTGACAGACCAGGTAGATCTACTATCTCTATTATATTATGACATACCAGCTAGATCTACTGTCTCTATTATAATATGACAGACCAGCTAGATCTACTGTCTCTATTATATTATGACAGACCAGCTAGATCTACTGTCTCTATTATATTTTGACATACCAGGTAGATCTACTGTCTCTGTTATATTATGACAGACCAGCTAGATCTACTGTCTCTGTTATATTATGACAGACCTGGTAGATACACTGTCTCTATTATATTATGACAGACCAGCCAGATCTACTGTCTCTATTCTAATTTGACAGACCAGGTAGATCTCCTATCTCTATTATATTATGACAGACCAGCTAGATCTACTGTCTCTATTATAATATGACATACCAGCTAGATCTACTGTATCTATTATTATAATATGACAGACCAGCTAGATCTACTGTCTCTATTATATTATGACAGACCAGATAGATCTACTGTCTCTATTGTATGACAGACCTATTATAATTATGACAGACCAGCTAGATCTACTGTCTCTATTATAATATGACATACCAGCTAGATCTACTGTATCTATTATAATATGACAGACCAGCTAGATCTACTGTCTCTATTATATTATGACAGACCAGATAGATCTACTGTCTCTATTGTATTATGACAGACCAGCTAGATCTACTGTTTCCATTATACTATGACAGACCAGGTAGATCTACTGTCTCTATTATAATATGACAGACCAGCTAGATCTACTGTCTCTATTATATTATGACAGACCAAGTAGATATACTTTCTCTATTATATTATGACAGACCAGCTAGATCTACTGTCTCTATTATATTAAGACAGACCAAGTAGATATACTGTCTCTATTATATTATGACAGACCAGCTAGATCTACTGTGTCTATTATTTGATGACAGACCAGCTAGATCTACTGTCTCTATTCTAATTTGACAGACCAGGTAGATCTACTGTCTCTATTATAATATGACAGCCCAGATAGATCTACTGTGTCTATTATTTGATGACAGACCAGCTAGATCTACTGTCTCTATTATATTATGACAAACCAGCTAGATCTACTGCCTCTATTATATTTTGACAGACCAGGTAGATCTACTGTCTCTATTATATTATGACAGACCAGCTAGATCTACTGTCTCTATTATATTATGACAGACCAGCTAGATCTACTGTCTCTATTATAATATGACAGACCAGCTAGATCTACTGTCTCTATTATATTATGACTGACCAGCTAGATCTACTGTCTCTATTATATTTTGACATGCCAGCTAGATCTACTGTCTCTATTATAATATGACAGACCAGCTAGATCTACTGTCTCTATTATATTATGACTGACCAGCTAGATCTACTGTCTCTATTATATTTTGACATGCCAGGTAGATCTACTGTCTCTGTTATATTATGACAGACCAGCTAGATCTACTGTCTCTGTTATATTATGACAGACCTGGTAGATACACTGTCACTATTATATTATGACAGACCAGCTAGATCTACTGTCTCTATTCTAATTTGACAGACCAGGTAGATCTACTATCTCTATTATATTATAACATACCAGCTAGATCTACTGTCTCTATTATAATATGACAGACCAGCTAGATCTACTGTCTCTATTATATTATGACAGACCAGCTAGATACACTGTCTCTATTATATTATGACAGACCAGCTAGATCTACTGTCCCTATTATATTATGACAGACCAGCTAGATCTACTGTCTCTATGTCTCTATTGTACTATGACAGACCAGCTAGATCTACTGTCTCTATTATACTATGACAGACCAGGTAGATCTACTGTCTCTATTATATTATGACAGACCAGATAGATCTACTGTCTCTATTGTATTATGACAGACCAGCTAGATCTACTGTTTCTATTATACTATGACAGACCAGGTAGATCTACTGTCTCTATTATAATATGACAGACCAGCTAGATCTACTGTCCCTATTATATTATGACAGACCAGATAGATCTACTGTCTCTATGTCTCTATTGTATTATGACAGACCAGCTAGATCTACTGTCTCTATTATATTATGACAGACCAGGTAGATCTACTGTCTCTATTATATTATGACAGACCAGCTAGATCTACTGTCTCTATTATATTATGACATACCAGATAGACCTACTGTCTCTATTATATTTTGACATACCAGGTAGATCTACTGTCTCTGTTATATTATGACAGACCAGCTAGATCTACTGTCTCTATTATATTATGACAGACCAGCTAGATCTACTGTCTCTATTATATTTTGACATACCAGGTAGATCTACTGTCTCTGTTATATTATGACAGACCAGCTAGATCTACTGTCTCTGTTATATTTTGACAGACCTGGTAGATACACTGTCTCTATTATATTATGACAGACCAGCTAGATCTACTGTCCATATTATATTATGACAGACCAGCTAGATCTACTGTCTCTATGTCTCTATTGTACTATGACAGACCAGCTAGATCTACTGTCTCTATTATACTATGACAGACCAGGTAGATCTACTGTCTCTATTATATTATGACAGACCAGGTAGATCTACTGTCTCTATTCTAATTTGACAGACCAGGTAGATCTCCTATCTCTATTATATTATGACAGACCAGCTAGATCTACTGTCTCTATTATAATATGACATACCAGCTAGATCTACTGTATCTATTATAATATGACAGACCAGCTAGATCTACTGTCTCTATTATATTATGACAGACCAGATAGATCTACTGTCTCTATTGTATTATGACAGACCAGCTAGATCTACTGTTTCCATTATACTATGACAGACCAGGTAGATCTACTGTCTCTATTATAATATGACAGACCAGCTAGATCTACTGTCTCTATTATATTATGACAGACCAAGTAGATATACTTTCTCTATTATATTATGACAGACCAGCTAGATCTACTGTCTCTATTATATTAAGACAGACCAAGTAGATATACTGTCTCTATTATATTATGACAGACCAGCTAGATCTACTGTGTCTATTATTTGATGACAGACCAGCTAGATCTACTGTCTCTATTCTAATTTGACAGACCAGGTAGATCTACTGTCTCTATTATAATATGACAGCCCAGATAGATCTACTGTGTCTATTATTTGATGACAGACCAGCTAGATCTACTGTCTCTATTATATTATGACAAACCAGCTAGATCTACTGCCTCTATTATATTTTGACAGACCAGGTAGATCTACTGTCTCTATTATATTATGACAGACCAGCTAGATCTACTGTCTCTATTATATTATGACAGACCAGCTAGATCTACTGTCTCTATTATAATATGACAGACCAGCTAGATCTACTGTCTCTATTATATTATGACTGACCAGCTAGATCTACTGTCTCTATTATATTTTGACATGCCAGCTAGATCTACTGTCTCTATTATAATATGACAGACCAGCTAGATCTACTGTCTCTATTATATTATGACTGACCAGCTAGATCTACTGTCTCTATTATATTTTGACATGCCAGGTAGATCTACTGTCTCTGTTATATTATGACAGACCAGCTAGATCTACTGTCTCTGTTATATTATGACAGACCTGGTAGATACACTGTCACTATTATATTATGACAGACCAGCTAGATCTACTGTCTCTATTCTAATTTGACAGACCAGGTAGATCTACTATCTCTATTATATTATAACATAC
>NW_026288555.1:0-2523 GCF_023373465.1 Oncorhynchus keta
TAAATGCTTGTGTTTCTAGCTCCAACAGCACAGTAATACCTAGTAGCTAAATGCTTGTGTTTCTTGCTCCAACAGTGCAGTAATACCTTGAAAAGGTCAGAGATAGGCTTGGTGATGACAGGGCAGCAACCTTAAAGAAGACAGGTTAAAAGGTCAACGCTACCGAGACACACGGTGAACTTGGATCCTAGATCTCGTTGGTGTGATGGTGAATGGACACAATAGAGGTGTTGTGTTTCTCCAGACAGTAGGGTGACTTCCCTTGCTGACGCCAAAGTGCCTCTGCCTCTTCAGTTTGACCCATTTTCAATTAAGATACAAAAATATATATAAATTACACAGCAAAGAATCCGGCCCAGCAGCGCAGGTTGAAAGTGTTTTGTTTCATGAAGCCTGTAGCGAGCTTGTGAATGTGGAAACACCAAGTCTCGTAAAAGACATTCGGATTGGAATGATAGTGGCTTCCTGCTTGCCTGCACATGCACACACACACGACACGCTAGTGAACAACACGCAGCAATGCACACACACACACACACACACACACACACACACACACACACACACACACACACACACACACACACACACACACACACACACACACACACACACACACACACAGGGCCTAGGCTGAGTCTCAGCGACATGGGTGTGGCAGCTTGGAGTGTGTCAGGTTCTGTTAGCTCACACAGCGCATGCCCATGCTGTCTACACAGTTACACAGACAGTTACACACACACACAGTTACACAGACAGTTACACACACACACAGTTACACAGACAGTTACACACACACAGTTACACAGACAGAGTTACACACACACAGTTACACAGACAGTTACAGACACACAGTTACACAGACAGTTACACACACACCAGTTACACAGACAGTTACACACACACAGTTACACAGACAGTTACACACACACACACAAAGTTACACAGACAGTTACACAACACACAGTTACAGAGAGAGACACACACACACACACACACACACACACAGATATCCACATATCTACCTAATACCTTCAAAGGGGCTGTTCTGTTTGGTCTGTCTGAGTGTAGAAAGCGCCGTCTGTCTGTCTGTCTGTCTGTCTGTCTGTCTGTCTGTCTGTCTGTCTGTCTCTCTGTCTCTGTCTCTGTCTCTGTCTCTGTCTCTGTCTCTGTCTCTGTCTCTGTCTCTCTGTCTCTGTCTGTCTGTGTCCTTCAGATTATTGTTAGATCTGTGGCTGTCGGTCTAGACGGTGTGTGGAGGGCTGATGATGTCTGTTTTCATGTTTTGACTGTGTAGGGGGAGGGTGGGTGGGTGTGTTCTGAGTGTTTGTCTGAGACTGAGGTATTTACCTCTGCAGTGTGGGGAGAGAGATAGGGTGTGTGTGAGGGGCAGTGGGGGCGATCAAATCAAAGTTTATTTGTCACTTGCGTCGAATACAACAGGTGTAGATTTTACAGCTTCCTTACTCCTTAACCAATAGTGCAATTTAAAAATAAAATAGTGTTAAGACAAAAATTGATAATTAAAGAGCAGTAAAATAACAATGTGGAGGCTATATACAGGTATTACATACAGGCTATATACACGGCAGACAGAGTCAATGTGAGGCCATATACAGGGTATTACGGCACAGAGCTTCAATGTGAGGCTATATACAGGGGGTACCAGTACAGAGTCAATGAGGCATATGGGAAATGTTGGTACAGAGTCACTGTGGAGGCTATATACAGGGGTACCGTACAGAGTCAATGTGGAGGCTATATACTAGGTGTTACGGTACAGAGTCAATGTGGAGGCTATATACAGGGGGTACGGTACAGAGTCACTGAGGCTATATACAGGGGGTACCAGTACTGAGTCAATGTGGAGGCTATATACAGGGGGTACCGGGCACAGAGCTGAATGTGGAGGCTAGTATACAGGGTGTTACGGTACAGAGCCTAATGTGGAGGCTATATACAGGGGTATACCGCTACAGAGTCAATGTGGAGGCTATATACAGGGGGTACCAGTACAGAGTCAATGTGGAGGCTATATACAGGGGTGTACGGTACAGAGTCAATGTGGAGGCTATATACAGAGGGTGTTACGGTAGGGAGCTCACATGTGGAGGCTATATACAGGGGGTACCGGTACAGAGTCAATGTGGAGGCTATATACAGGGGTACTGGTACAGAGTCAATGTGGAGGCTATATACAGGGGAGTACCGGGCACAGAGTCAATGTGGAGAAGCTATATACAGGGGTACCGGCACAAGTCAATGTGGAGACTATATACAGGGGGCACGGTACAGAGTCAATGTGGGAGGCTATATACAGGGGGTACCGGTGCAGAGTCAATGTGGGAGGCTATATACAGGTGGGTACCCGGTACAGAGTCAATGTGGAGAGCTATATACAGGGGGTACCAGTACAGAGTCAATGTGAGGCTGTATACAGGGGTACCGGCACAGAGTCAATGTGGAGGCTATATACAGGGTACCGGTACAGAGTCAATGTGGAGGCTATATGTACGGGGTACC
>NW_026288556.1:0-2689 GCF_023373465.1 Oncorhynchus keta
GACATCTCCGTATCGCTCGGTGGCATAGCAAGGCTGTTACTTCAGGAAATGACATCGCCGTACCTCTCTGTGGCATAGCAAGGCTGTTACTTCAGGAAATGACATCTCTGTATCGCTCGGTGGCATAGCAAGGCTGTTACTTCAGGAAATGACATCGCCGTACCTCTCTGTGGCATAGCAAGGCTGTTACTTCAGGAAATGACATCTCCCGTATCGCTCGGTGGCATAGCAAGGCTGTTACTTCAGGAAATGACATCTCCGTACCTCTCTGTGGCATAGCAAGGCTGTTACTTCAGGAAATGACATCTCCGTACTTCTCTGTGGCATAGCAAGGCTGTTACTTCAGGAAATGACATCTCCGTACCGCTCTGTGGCATAGCAAGGCTGTTACTTCAGGAAATGACATCTCCGTACCTCTCTGTGGCATAGCAAGGCTGTTACTTCAGGAAATGACATCTCCGTACTTCTCTGTGGCATAGCAAGCATGTTACTTCAGGAAATGACATCGCCGTACCGCTCTGTGGCATAGCAAGGCTGTTGCTTCAGGAAATGACATCTCCGTACCTCTCTGTGGCATAGCAAGGCTGTTACTTCAGGAAATGACATCGCCGTACCTCTCTGTGGCATAGCAAGGCTGTTACTTCAGGAAATGACATCTCCGTACCCCCTGTGGCATAGCAAGGCTGTTACTTCAGGAAATGACATCTCCGTACCGCTCTGTGGCATAGCAAGGCTTTTGCTTCGGAAATGACATCTCCGTACCTCTCTGTGGCATAGCAAGGCTGTTACTTCAGGAAATGACATCGCCGTACCTCTCTGTGGCATAGCAAGGCTGTTACTTCAGGAAATGACATCTCCGTACCCCCTGTGGCATAGCAAGGCTGTTACTTCAGGAAATGACATCTCCGTACCTCTCTGTGGCATAGCAAGGATGTTACTTCAGGAAATGACATCTCCGTACCTCTCTGTGGCATAGCAAGGCTGTTACTTCAGGAAATGACATCGCCGTACCTCTCTGTGGCATAGCAAGGCTGTTACTTCAGGAAATGACATCTCCGTACCTCTCTGTGGCATAGCAAGGATGTTACTTCAGGAAATTAAGAACGACAGTAAGCCTCATAACGTGACTGGCTCAACTGTTCTGGAGAACGACAGTAAGCCTCATAACGTGACAGGCTCAACTGTTCTGGAGAACGACAGTAAGCCTCATAACGTGACTGGCTCAACTGTTCTGGAGAACGGCTAGTAAGCCTCATAACGTGACTGGCTCAACTGTTCTGGAGAACGACAGTAAGCCTCATAAAGTGACAGACTCAACTGTTCTGGAGAACGACAGTAAGCCTCATAATGTGACTGGCTCAACTGTTCTGGAGAACGACAGTAAGCCTCATAACGTGACTGGCTCAACTGTTCTGGGAGAACGACAGTAAGCCTCATAAAGTGACAGACTCAACTGTTCTGGAGAACGACAGTAAGCCTCATAATGTGACTGGCTCAACTGTTCTGGAGAACGACAGTAAGCCTCATAATGTGACTGGCTCAACTGTTCTGGAGAACGACAGTAAGCCTCATAACGTGACCAGTGAAATGAAGAACGTCTGCTTTATCTCTAACGTATTGCAACAAGTGGACTGCAGGTATTCACTTAAAAAAGTGGCTACAAATATTTAAATGTTTTGGAAAAAACGACTAAGAAATTGTTTCAGCAGTATTGGAAAAACCAGCCCATGGCTATTTCCTAATACTCCTGTATACGGTATATACCTACTTGTAAATGTTTGTGTAACAGTATAACTTTAGACCGTCCCCTCGCCCATACCCGGTCGCGAACCAGGGACCCTCTGCACACATCAACAACAGTCACCCACGAAGCATCGTTACCCATCGCTCCACAAAAGCCGCGGCCCTTGCAGAGCAAAGAAGAACTACTACTTCAAGGTCTCAGAGCGAGTGACGCCACCGATTGAAACGCTATTTAGCGCTGCACCACCGCTTAACTAAGCTAGCCGTTTCACATCCGTTACATTCGGATCAGGCAAGGGGACACTAATTGAACCAACCGTGTAACGACTGTGCTCCCAGTCCGCTTGTCTTTGCGACAGGGCTACAGTTCCTCCTCTAGAATATAGCTAGTGTACGTAGCTGGTGTACGTAGCTGGTGTACGTAGCTGGTGTACGTAGCTGGTGTACGTAGCTGGTGTACGTAGCTGGTGTACGTAGCTAGTGTACGTAGCTAGTGTACGTAGCTAGTGTACGTAGCTAGTGTACGTAGCTAGTGTACGTAGCTAGTGTACGTAGCTAGTGTACGTAGCTAGTGTATGTAGCAAGTGAAGTAGAGCCCGGCTGCTAAACCGAGACCGTACCAACAATTTATCAAGGACATTGTTACTGATATCGATAATCAGCGTAAGTAGCCTATACTGGAGAAATATGATGTTTGAAATTAAACGTCTGCCAATATTGCTAACAAGTACAACTTTTAATATTTACAACATTCAAAATAGTAGTTTTAATGGTATGGTAACATACAAATTATTATTCTAACCGGTTTCACATTAATGTTTGATACATATACAGTGCCACGCCCAATTTTTCAGTTTTTGATTTGTTAAAAAGTTTGAAATATCCAATAAATGTCGCTCCACTTCATGATTGTGTCCCACTTGTTGTTGATTCTTCACAAAAAAAA
>NW_026288557.1:0-1974 GCF_023373465.1 Oncorhynchus keta
GAACAGACTGGTGATTTACAACTTTAAAACACACCAACAACATGTTTAGAGACGAACAGACTGGTGATTTACAACTTTAAAACACAACAACATGTTTAGAGATGAACAGACTGGTGATTTACAACTTTAAAACACAACAACATGTTTAGAGACGAACAGACTGGTGATTTACAACTTTAAAACACAACAACATGTTTAGAGAGCGAACAGACTGGTGATTTACAACTTTAAAACACAACAACATGTTTAGAGACGAACAGACTGGTGATTTACAACTTTAAAACACAACAACATGTTTAGAGACTAGACAGACTGGTGATTTACAACTTTAAAACACAACAACATGTTTAGAGACGAACAGACTGGTGATTTACAACTTTAAAAACACAACAACATGTTTAGAGACGAACAGACTGGTGATTTACAACTTTAAAACACAACAACATGTTTAGAGACGAACAGACTGGTGATTTACAACTTTAAACACACAACATGACAACATGTTTAGAGACGAACAGACTGGTGATTTACAACTTTAAAACACAACAACATGTTTAGAGACGAACAGACTGGTGATTTACAACTTTAAAACACAACAACATGTTTAGAGACGAACAGACTGGTGATTTACAACTTTAAAACACAACAACATGTTTAGAGACGAACAGACTGGTGATTTACAACTTTAAAACACAACAACATGTTTAGAGACGAACAGACTGGTGATTTACAACTTTAAAACACATACAACATGTTTAGAGACGAACAGACTGGTGATTTACAACTTTAAAACACAACAACATGCACATGTTTAGAGACGAACAGACTGGTGATTTACAACTTTAAAACACAACAACATGTTTAGAGACGAACAGACTGGTGATTTACAACTTTAAAACACAACAACATGTTTAGAGACGAACAGACTGGTGATTTACAACTTTAAAACACAACAACATGTTTAGAGACGAACAGACTGGTGATTTACAACTTTAAAACACATCAACATGTTTAGAGACGAACAGACTGGTGATTTACAACTTTAAAACACAACAACATGTTTAGAGACGAACAGACTGGTGATTTACAACTTTAAAACACAACAACATGACGACATGTTTAGAGACGAACAGACTGGTGATTTACAACTTTAAAACACAACAACATGTTTAGAGACGAACAGACTGGTGATTTACAACTTTAAAACACAACAACATGTTTAGAGACGAACAGACTGGTGATTTACAACTTTAAAACACAACAACATGTTTAGAGACGAACAGACTGGTGATTTACAACTTTAAAACACATCAACATGTTTAGAGACGAACAGACTGGTGATTTACAACTTTAAAACACAACAACATGTTTAGAGACGAACAGACTGGTGATTTACAACTTTAAAACACAACAACATGTTTAGAGACGAACAGACTGGTGATTTACAACTTTAAAACACAAAACATGACACTGTTTAGAGACGAACAGACTGGTGATTTACAACTTTAAAACACAACAACATGTTTAGAGACGAACAGACTGGTGATTTACAACTTTAAAACACAACAACATGTTTAGAGATACGAACAGACTGGTGATTTACAACTTTAAAACACATCAACATGTTTAGAGACGAACAGACTGGTGATTTACAACTTTAAAACACATACAACATGTTTAGAGACGAACAGACTGGTGATTTACAACTTTAAAACACAACAACATGTTTAGAGACGAACAGACTGGTGATTTACAACTTTAAAACACAATCAACATGTTTAGAGACGAACAGACTGGTGATTTACAACTTTAAAACACAACAACATGTTTAGAGGACGAACAGACTGGTGATTTACAACTTTAAAACACAACAACATGTTTAGAGACGAACAGACTGGTGATTTACAACTTTAAAACACATCAACATGTTTAGAGATGAACAGACTGGTGATTTACAACTTTAAAACACAACAA
>NW_026288558.1:0-3290 GCF_023373465.1 Oncorhynchus keta
TATGGAGAGAACTGTAAATATAATGAATATATGGAGAGAACTGTAAATATAATGAATATATGGAGAGAACTGTAAATATACAATGAATATATGGAGAGAAACTGTAAACACAATAAATATATGGAGAGAACTGTAAATTATAATGAATATATGGAGAGAACAGTAAATATAAATGAATATATGGAGAGAACTGTAAATATAATGAATATATGGAGAGAACTGTAAATATAATGAATATATGGAGAGAACTGTAAATATAATGAATATATGGAGAGAACTGTAAATATAATGAATATATGGAGAGAACTGTAAATATAATGAATATATGGAGAGAACTGTAAATATAATGAATATATGGAGAGAACTGGTAAATATAATGAATATATGGAGAGAACTGGTAAATATAATGAATATATGGAGAGAACTGTAAATATAATGAATATATGGAGAGAACTGTAAATATAATGAATATATGGAGAGAACTGTAAATATAATGAATATATGGAGAGAACTGTAAATATAATGAATATATGGAGAGAACGGTAAATATAATGAATATATGGAGAGAACTGTAAATATAATGAATATATGGAGAGAACTGTAAATATAATGAATATATGGAGAGAACTGTAAATATAATGAATATATGGAGAGAACGGTAAATATAATGAATATATGGAGAGAACTGTAAATATAATGAATATATGGAGAGAACTGTAAATATAATGAATATATGGAGAGAACTGTAAATATAATGAATATATGGAGAGAACTGTAAATATAATGAATATATGGAGAGAACTGTAAATATAATGAATATATGGAGAGAACTGTAAATATAATGAATATATGGAGAGAACTGTAAATATAATGAATATATGGAGAGAACTGTAAATATAATGAATATATGGAGAGAACTGTAAATATAATGAATATATGGAGAGAACGGTAAATATAATGAATATATGGAGAGAACGGTAAATATAATGAATATATGGAGAGAACTGTAAATATAATGAATATATGGAGAGAACTGTAAATATAATGAATATATGGAGAGAACTGTAAATATAATGAATATATGGAGAGAACTGTAAATATAATGAATATATGGAGAGAACTGTAAATATAATGAATATATGGAGAGAACGGTAAATATAATGAATATATGGAGAGAACTGTAAATATAATGAATATATGGAGAGAACTGTAAATATAATGAATATATGGAGAGAACTGTAAATATAATGAATATATGGAGAGAACGGTAAATATAATGAATATATGGAGAGAACTGTAAATATAATGAATATATGGAGAGAACTGTAAATATAATGAATATATGGAGAGAACAGTAAATATAATGAATATATGGAGAGAACTGTAAATATAATGAATATATGGAGAGAACTGTAAATATAATGAATATATGGAGAGAACTGTAAATATAATGAATATATGGAGAGAACTGTAAATATAATGAATATATGGAGAGAACTGTAAATATAATGAATATATGGAGAGAACTGTAAATATAATGAATATATGGAGAGAACAGTAAATATAATGAATATATGGAGAGAACTGTAAATATAATGAATATATGGAGAGAACTGTAAATATAATGAATATATGGAGAGAACTGTAAATATAATGAATATATGGAGAGAACTGTAAATATAATGAATATATGGAGAGAACAGTAAATATAATGAATATATGGAGAGAACTGTAAATATAATGAATATATGGAGAGAACTGTAAATATAATGAATATATGGAGAGAACAGTAAATATAATGAATATATGGAGAGAACTGTAAATATAATGAATATATGGAGAGAACTGTAAATATAATGAATATATGGAGAGAACTGTAAATATAATGAATATATGGAGAGAACTGTAAATATAATGAATATATGGAGAGAACTGTAAATATAATGAATATATGGAGAGAACTGTAAATATAATGAATATATGGAGAGAACTGTAAATATAATGAATATATGGAGAGAACTGTAAATATAATGAATATATGGAGAGAACTGGTAAATATAATGAATATATGGAGAGAACTGTAAATATAATGAATATATGGAGAGAACTGTAAATATAATGAATATATGGAGAGAACTGGTAAATATAATGAATATATGGAGAGAACTGTAAATATAATGAATATATGGAGAGAACTGTAAATATAATGAATATATGGAGAGAACGGTAAATATAATGAATATATGGAGAGAACTGTAAATATAATGAATATATGGAGAGAACTGTAAATATAATGAATATATGGAGAGAACTGTAAATATAATGAATATATGGAGAGAACTGTAAATATAATGAATATATGGAGAGAACTGTAAATATAATGAATATATGGAGAGAACTGTAAATATAATGAATATATGGAGAGAACTGTAAATATAATGAATATATGGAGAGAACTGTAAATATAATGAATATATGGAGAGAACTGTAAATATAATGAATATATGGAGAGAACTGTAAATATAATGAATATATGGAGAGAACGGTAAATATAATGAATATATGGAGAGAACTGTAAATATAATGAATATATGGAGAGAACTGTAAATATAATGAATATATGGAGAGAACTGTAAATATAATGAATATATGGAGAGAACGGTAAATATAATGAATATATGGAGAGAACTGTAAATATAATGAATATATGGAGAGAACTGTAAATATAATGAATATATGGAGAGAACTGTAAATATAATGAATATATGGAGAGAACTGTAAATATAATGAATATATGGAGAGAACTGTAAATATAATGAATATATGGAGAGAACGGTAAATATAATGAATATATGGAGAGAACTGTAAATATAATGAATATATGGAGAGAACTGTAAATATAATGAATATATGGAGAGAACGGTAAATATAATGAATATATGGAGAGAACTGTAAATATAATGAATATATGGAGAGAACTGTAAATATAATGAATATATGGAGAGAACTGTAAATATAATGAATATATGGAGAGAACTGTAAATATAATGAATATATGGAGAGAACGGTAAATATAATGAATATATGGAGAGAACTGTAAATATAATGAATATATGGAGAGAACTGTAAATATAATGAATATATATGGAGAGAACTGTACAAATATAATGAATATATGGAGAGAACTGTAAATATAATGAATATATGGAGAGAACTGTAAATATAATGAATATATGGAGAGAACTGTAAATATAATGAATATATGGAGAGAACTGTAAATATAATGAATA
>NW_026288559.1:0-1904 GCF_023373465.1 Oncorhynchus keta
CTCCAAGCTCGCCATCAAGCTCGAGACCCTGGGTCTCGACCCCGCCCTGTGCAACTGGGTACTGACTTCCTGACGGGCCGCCCCCAGGTGGTGAGGGTAGGCAACAACATCTCCTCCCCGCTGATCCTCAACACGGGGCCCCACAAGGGTGCGTTCTGAGCCCTCTCCTGTACTCCCTGTTCACCCACGACTGCGTGGCCACGCACGCTCCAACTCAATCATCAAGTTTGCGGACGACACAACAGTGGTAGGCTTGATTACCAACAACGACGAGACGGCCTACAGGGAGGAGGTGAGGGCCCTCGGAGTGTGGTGTCAGGAAAATAACCTCACACTCAACGTCAACAAAACTAAGGAGATGATTGTGGACTTCAGGAAACAGCAGAGGGAACACCCCTATCCACATCGATGGAACAGTAGTGGAGAGGGTAGCTAGTTTTAAGTTCCTCGGCATACACATCACAGACAAACTGAATTGGTCCACTCACACTGACAGCGTCGTGAAGAAGGCGCAGCAGCGCCTATTCAACCTCAGGAGGCTGAAGAAATTCGGCTTGTCACCAAAAGCACTCACAAACTTCTACAGATGCACAATCGAGAGCATCCTGGCGGGCTGTATCACCGCCTGGTACGGCAACTGCTCCGCCTCAACCGTAAGGCTCTCCAGAGGGTAGTGAGGACTGCACAACGCATCACCGGGGCAAAACTACCTGCCCTCCAGGACACCTACACCACCCGTTGTTACAGGAAGGCCATAAAGATCATCAAGGACATCAACCACCCGAACCACTGCCTGTTCACCCCGCTATCATCCAGAAGGCGAGGTCAGTACAGGTGCATCAAAGCTGGGACCGAGAGACTGAAAACAGCTTCTATCTCAAGGCCATCAGACTGTTAAACAGCCACCACTAACATTGAGTGGCTGCTGCCAACACACTGTCATTGACACTGACCCAACTCCAGCCATTTTAATAATGGGAATTGATGGGAATTATGTAAATATATCACTAGCCACTTTAAACAATGCTACCTTATATAATGTTACTTACCCTACATTATTCATCTCATATGCATATGTATATACTGTACTCTACATCATCGACTGCATCCTTATGTAACACATGTATCACTAGCCACTTTAACTATGCCACTTTGTTTACTTTGTCTACACACTCATCTCATATGTATATACTGTACTCGATACCATCTACTGTATGCTGCTCTGTACCATCACTCATTCATATATCCTTATGTACATATTCCTTATCCCCTTACACTGTGTATAAGACAGTAGTTTTGGAATTGTTAGTTAGATTACTTGTTGGTTATCACTGCATTGTCGGAACTAGAAGCACAAGCATTTCGCTACACTCGCATTTAACATCCAAGCCATACGACTGCTGAACAGCTTCTACCACCAAGCCATACGACTGCTGAACAGCTTCTACCACCAAGCCATTAGACTGCTGAACAGCTTCTACCACCAAGCCATCAGACTGCTGAACAGCTTCTACCACCAAGCCATACGACTGCTGAACAGCTTCTACCACCAAGCCATTAGACTGCTGAACAGCTTCTACCACCAAGCCATTAGACTGCTGAACAGCTTCTACCACCAAGCCATTAGACTGCTGAACAGCTTCTACCACCAAGCCATTAGACTGCTGAACAGCTTCTACCACCAAGCCATACGACTGCTGAACAGCTTCTACCACCTAAGCCATTAGACTGCTGAACAGCTTTACCACCAAGCCATTAGACTGCTGAACAGCTTCTACCACCAAGCCATACGACTGCTGAACAGCTTCTACCACCAAGCCATTACGACTGCTGAACAGCTTCTACCACCAAGCCATTAGACTGCTGAACAGCTTCTACCACCAAGCCATTAGACTGCTGAACAG
>NW_026288560.1:0-3710 GCF_023373465.1 Oncorhynchus keta
AGCAACATTGCCCCAGCCCACCATAGAAGAAGAGCAGATAGTAGCAACATGGCCCCAAACCACCATAGAAGAAGAGCAGACAGTAGCAACATGGCCACAGCCCACTATAGAAGAAGAGCCTGACAGTAGTAACATGTCCCCAGCCCACCATTAAAAAAATAGCTCTGCAAGCCTCTTCTTCTAGCTCAGTGCATCTTCCTGTCTTCAGAATAGTGGACTTGCACAACAGGGTCAAATCTGTCATGGATATCACTAGCTAGGACAAACTGTTCCTTCTCTGTGTGTGGATGTGTTTAACTATTCTTGTGGGGACCAGAAGTACAAGCTGTACAAGACTGTGTGTGTGTCATGGTCTCTGGCATCGCCTGATGTTGGGGTTAATTATTCTTAAAACAGAATAATAATACAAAACTATACGCTATTACCATCAGGTACCATCAGTATTCTCACGGCTTGCTAGAGCATTGTGAAGTGCGGTGGCACAGTGGCCTGAGCAGCGTGCTTCGGCTCCGAGCATCACAAGTATTTTTTTACAAAAATTTGGTGAGCACCAAGCTAGGCACGTATCAACATTCTCAGGACCTTTTCAAATGTCTGAAATCAAAGTTTATTTATAGTGATCAGGCTAGCTGCCTAGGGCCTTATCTGAGTTGCTGTGTTTCAATAGTGCCACAAAGAATACACTGTATACACATTATATATACAAAAGTATGTGGACAAGACAAAATCATTTATAACTGAATTTTTCCAGAACAATATAGGTTCAACAAATCCCCTCATTGTTTGGGATACCTTTAAATATGCCTTCAGAGATCATTCAATATTCATCAATAATAATAAAAAGAAAGCATTTCTCTCTAATGAGACAAGACTAACAAGGGAAATACATGAACAAATAGTGTTATGCGGAGTGGAACAGGGGAACACAAGTGCAGACTCAGACGGGGAGACTGGGATGAAGTAACCAAATGTATTTATTGAAACACAGGTGGGAGATGGAGTACAGGTCAGGGGAAGCTGGAAACCAGGTGTGGAGGCTGAGGCTGGAGTGAGAGGGTTTGAGACAGGGTAAGCAGGTCCGGAGGGGAATCCAAGGGAGTAGTAGAGTGGGGAATCCAGGACAGAGACGCAGGATGATGAGACGTGGGACAAGAGACAGGGACCAGAGTCAGAGCGGGCAGAATGAGCAGAGATTACGATCTGGCAGCGTAGAAGTGGCAGGGCTGAGTATTTGTAGAGTTCTTGATTGTGGAACAGGTTGCAGCTGGTGGGGATCTGCTCTGACTCCAGCACACCTGTCTCCGCCCACACAATCCCACACACACAGAGAGAGAGAGAGTACCGGGGGAGTGGCGGCAGGTCAAGGATACACAGGATGAGCATTAGAGGGCATTGCAGGAACAGATGTGACAAATACTACAGGTAGATAGCAATGAAACGAAATACAAAATAAGTTAGAGTAAAAGCAAAAAACTAGAGGAACTTATTCAAGAATGACCTAACGTAATCTATTACAAACATAAAGCAAACTGGATGGAATATGGAGAAAAATGCACCAAATTCTTCCTGAATCTCCAACTCAGTAACACTACCAAAAATAATTGGCAAAAACTAGTTACTAAAAATGGAGTCATCTAAGATTTTCCAAATTATATTTTAAAACAGGAAGCTAAATATTTTAAGCAGATGTTCTCTTTTCCGTCTCCCCCTCCCGCTCTCAATGACAATTACTGTGAGGAATTCTTTCCAAAAAGTAAAAAAATGGAAAAGTAACGAACATACAAAAAGATCAGTGCAATGGCCAACTGACAAAGTATTACATTTTTATTAACTTTTTGAGGCTATTGAATGCTTTCATTCTGTAAAAACCCTAAGGCTTAATGGCATACCTTTTCTATATAGTCAAAGCTCCATGTTTGAGCTTATTTTAACTACTCGTATAGATATTTTGGTCTTTCAGGTACTCAGCAGGAAGGTCTGATTTTTCTATTATTAAAACAAAAAAAACTGGAGGCCTCTTACAGTTCAATATTGTGATGCAAAAATACGAAATGCACTCAGAAATAAAACGGTTTACCAGATATTGTTCATCCTGATCAGGGAGGTTTTTTACATGGACGATACATTGGAGATAATATACGACAATTACTAGAAATAATAGAACAGTATGAAACATCTAAGAAGCCAGGCCTGGTATTTATAGCCAGTTCTTCGATAAAGTAAGACTGGATTTTATTTATAAATGCCTGGATTTTTAAAAGTTCGATGAGTCTCTTATAAAATGGGTAAACGTAATATACAGTGCCTTGCGAAAGTATTCGGCCCCCTTGAACTTTGCGACCTTTTGCCACATTTCAGGCTTCAAACATAAAGATATAAAACTGTATTTTTTGTGAAGAATCAACAAAAAGTGGGACACAATCATGCACTGAAAGTAAAGGGGCTGAATAATTTTGCACGCCCAATTTTTCAGTTTTTGATTTGTTACAAAAGTTTGAAATATCCAATAAATGTCGTTCCACTTCATGATTGTGTCCCACTTGTTGTTGATTCTTCACAAAAAAATACAGTTTTATATCTTTATGTTTGAAGCCTGAAATGTGGCAAAAGGTCGCAAAGTTCAAGGGGGCCGAATACTTTCGCAAGGCACTGTATATCAACCCCAGGTGTAAAATAGTAAATAGCGGCTAATTCTCAGAGTTTTGAATTGTCAAAAGGAGTTAAACGAGGGTGTCTGCTGTCACCATATCTCTTCGTTATGGCCATCGAAATGCTAGCTATTAAAATCAGATCAAATAACAACATTAAAGGATTAGAAATTCAAGGCTTAAAAACAAAGGTGTCCATGTATGCCGATGACTCAAGTTTTATATTATGTCCGCAAACTAGATCCCACTAGAACTTTTCTGGACTCTGGACTAAAACCAAAGTGTACAGTGTTACGTATTGGATCTTTAAAAAATACAACTTTTACATTACCCTGCAGTTTACCGATAAAATGGGCTGACGGTGAAGTAGACATACTTGGTATCCATATCACAAAAGATATAAATGAGCTCTCCACAATGAATTTCAATAGAAAACTAGTAAAAATAGCAACCATGAGAGGTAAAAAATTGCACTGATTAACTCCTTAGTCATATCTCAATTTACTCACTTACTTATCACGCTGCCTACTCCTAATGATTTGTTTTTCAAATCATATGAGCAGAAAATATCTTGCTTTGTCTGGGATGCTAAACCAGACAAGATAATATGTGCCTATATATATAAAGAATATGAACTGGGTGGGTTGAGATGATTTAATTTAAAGCAGTAAACCTCTCTCTAAAACCTTCAGTTATACAAATGTTTTACCTGAACCCAGAGGCGCAACTTTGGTTTTAGAAGTGGGGGGACATAATTATTATCCAGTCAGACAAACAGCCTACCCAACCACTCGGAGGAGTCCACATGTTCCTGAAGCACTCTGTTGGCTCATTTTGTATCACATTCCAATGATAAAATTGGGGGGGGGGGGACAATTTCAGAATGTTTTTTTTATTTTTTTATGTACCCCCGTCCCCAGTGAAAGTTGCTCCCCTGCTTGAACCCTAAATGGTTCTCAAGTAGATTATTAAGAAAAGCTCATCAACTGTTTAAAAATGCCCCTTTTCCTTTGTGCATATTGACATGTCTATTTTTTTATTTAATTGAAAATCAAACCTTTT
>NW_026288561.1:0-48790 GCF_023373465.1 Oncorhynchus keta
GTATACTTCGTTCAATTACAATATTACTGTTGGAGAGGGAACGTGAGTTCAGGTGGTGTGAGTTGAGAAGAGGAGTATGAGGTGAGTGTATTGAGTTGAAGAGGAACATGAGTCAGGTGAGGTTGAGTTGAAGAAGAGACATAAAGTCAAGTGTAAGTTAGAGATTGAAGAAGAACATAAGAGTCAAATAGGTTGAGATTGAAGAAGAGAACATGAAAGTCAGAGTAGGTTGAGATTGAAGAAGAAGAACATAAAGTCAAGTGGATTGAAGATTGAAAGAGAACATAAAGTCAAGTGTATGAAGTTAGAAGAAGAAGAACATAAGTCAAGTGTATAGAGTTGAGAAGAAGAGAACATAAAGTCAAGTATAGTTGAAGTTGAAGAAGAAGAACATGAGAGTCAAGTGGGTTAGATTGAAAGAAAGAGAACATGAAGTCAAGTAGGTTGAGATTGAGAAGAGAGAACATAAAGTCAGGTGGATTGAGTTGAAGAAGAGAACATGAGTCAAGAGTGTATTGAAGTTGAAGGAAGAAGCTCAAGTCAAATAAGTTGAGATTAGAAGAAGAACATAAAGAATCAAATCAGTTGAGATTAAAGAAAAGAAATCGTAAAGAATCAAATGGAACAGAGATTAAAAAGAAAGAAACATAAAGTCAAGTATATAAATTGAAAAGAGAAACATAAAATCAAGTATATAAAGAATTGAAAAGAAGAGACGCAAAGTCAAGTAGGATTGAAAAAGAACGTAAAGTCAAGTAAATTCAAGAATTGAAGAAAGAGAAACATGATATCAAATGGAATTAAATTAAAAAATAGGAACATAAAAATCAAGTAAATTAAAAGTGAAAGAAACATAAAGTCAAATGCGATTAAGTGAAAAGAAAGAACATAAAGTCAAATGTATAAGAATTAGAAAGAAACATAAAGTCAAGTGGGTTAAATTGAAGAAAGAGAACATAAAGTCAAAATAAATTAAATTAAAAAGAAGAACATAAAGTCAAATAGGTTAAGTTGAGAAAGAAGAACATAAAGTCAAGTAGATTGAGTTAAAGAAGAAGAACATAAAGTCAAGTAAGTTGAAGTTGAAGAAGAAGAACATAAAGTCAAGTAGTATAGAGATTGAAGAAGAGAACATAAAGTCAAGTAGATTGAAATTAGAGAAGAAAGAGAACATAAAGTCAAGTGTATAGAGATTGAAGAAGAGAACATAAGAGTCAAGTAGTTAGAGATTAAGAAAGAAGAACATAAAGTCAAGTAGGTTGAGATTGAAGAGAAGAGAACATAAAGTCAAGTGGATTAAGATTGAAAGAAGAGAACATAAAGTCAAGTAGATTGAGATTGAAAGAAGAGAACATAAAGTCAAATAGATTGAGATTGAAAAGAAGAACATAAAGTCAAGTAGATTGAGATTAGAAAGAAGAGAACATAAAGTCAAGTAGAATTAGAATTGAAGAAGAGAAACATAAAGTCAAGTAGGTTGAGATTGAAGAAAAGAACATAAAGTCAAGTAGGTTGAAATTGAAGAAGAGAACATAAAGTCAAGTAGATTGAAATTGAAAGAAGAGAACATAAAGTCAAATGTAGATTAAGATTAGAAGAAGAACATAGAGTCAAGTAAATTAGAGATTAAGAAAGAAGAACATAAAGTCAAGTAGATTAGAGATTGAAGAAGAGAAACATAAAGTCAAGTGTATTGAGATTGAGAAGAAGAAACATAAAGTCAAGTAGGTTGAGATTGAAGAAAAGAAACATGAAGTCAAGTAGATTGAGATTGAAGAAGAGAACATAAAGTCAAGTAGGTTAAGTTGAAGAGAAGAGAACATAAAGTCAAATAGATTGAGATTAGAAGAAGAGAACATAAAGTCAAGTAGGTTGAGATTGAAGAGAAGAAACATAGAGTCAAGTGTATAGAATTGAAAGAAGAGAACATGAGTCAAGTGTATAGAGATTGAAGAGAGAACATGAAGTCAAGTAGGTTGAAGTTGAGAAGAAGAAGAACATAGAGTCAGAGTGTATAGAGATTGAAGAAGAGAACATAAAGTCAAATCAGATTGAAGATTAAGAAAGAGAACATAAGTCAAGTAAGTTGAGATTAGAAGAAGAGAACATGAAGTCAAGTAGATTGAGATTGAAAGAAGAGAACATAAAGTCAAGTAGGTTGAGATTGAAGAAGAGAACATAAAGTCAAGTAGTATAGAGATTGAAAGAAAGAGAACATAAAGTCAAGTGGATTGAAGTTGAAGAAAGAGAAACATAAAGTCAAATGTATAGAGATTGAAGAAAGAGAACATAAAGTCAAGTGAGTTAGAGATTAAAGAAAGAGAACATAAAGTCAAGTAGATTAAGATTGAGAAGAAGAAGAACATAAAGTCAAGTATATTAAGATTGAAAAGAAGAGAACATAAAGTCAAGTGGATTAGAGATTGAAAAGAGAACATAAAGTCAAGTGAGTTGAGTTGAAAGAAAGAACATAAAGTCAAGTAGGTTGAGATTAAGAAAGAGAACATAAGTCAAGTAAGTTGAGTTGAAGAAGAGAACATAAAGTCAAGTGGAGTTGAGATTGAAAAGAGAGAACATGAAGTCAAGTAGGTTGAGTTGAGAAGAAGAACATAGAGTCAAATGGAGTTGAGATTAGAAGAAGAGAACATAGAGTCAAATAGAGTTGAGTTAGAAGAAGAACATGAAGTCAAGTGTATTAGAGATTGAAGAAGAGAACATAAAGTCAAGTAAGTTAAGATTGAAAAGAAGAAACATAAGAGTCAAGTGTATAGAGATTGAAGAAAGAGAACATAAAGTCAAGTGTATTGAGTTGAAAAGAAGAACATAAAGTCAAGTGAGTTGAGATTAGAAGAGAGAACATGAAGTCAAGTAGGTTGAGTTGAAGAGAGAGAACATGAAGTCAAGTGGATTAAGATTGAAGAAAGAGAACATAGAGTCAAGTGTATAGAGATTAAGAAGAAGAGAACATGAAGTCAAGTAGGATTGAGATTGAAGAAGAGAACATGAAGTCAAGTGGATTGAAGATTGAAAGAAGAGAACATAGAGTCAAGTAGATTGAAGTTGAAGAGAACATAAAGTCAAGTAGATTGAGATTGAAGAAGAAACATAGAGTCAAGTGTATAAGATTGAAAGAAGAACATAAAGTCAAGTAGATTGAGATTAGAAAGAAGAACATAAAGTCAAGTAGAGTTGAGATTGAAGAAGAGAACATAAAGTCAAGTAGGTTGAAGTTGAAGAAGAGAACATAAAGTCAAGTAGATTAGAGATTAAGAAAAGAGAACATAGAGTCAGAGTAGATTGAAGATTGAAGAAGAACATAAAGTCAAGTGTAGTTAGAGATTGAAGAAAGAGAACATAGAGTCAAATTAAGTTGAGATTGAAGAAGAAGAACATAAAGTCAAATGTAGGTTGAGATTGAAAGAAGAAGAACATAAAGTCAAGTGTATAGAGTTGAAGAGAAGAACATGAAGTCAAGTGGATTGAGTTGAAGAAAGAACATAAGAGTCAAGTGAGATTAGAGATTGAAGAAGAGAACATGAAGTCAAGTAAGTTGAGATTGAAGAAAAGAGAACATAAAGTCAAGTGAGTTGAATTGAAAGAAAGAACATAAAGTCAAGTAAGTTGAAGTTGAAAAGAAGAGAACATAGAGTCAAGTAGTATAGAGTTGAAGAAGAGAACATGAAGTCAAGTGGATTGAGTTGAAAGAAGAGAACATAAGAGTCAAGTAGATTAGAGATTGAAAAGAAGAACATAAAGTCAAGTAGGATTGAAGTTGAAGAAGAGAACATAAAGTCAAAGTAGGTTGAGATTGAAGAAGAAGAGAACATAAAGTCAAGTGTATAAGATTGAAGAAAGAGAACATAAAGTCAAGTAGATTAGAGATTGAAGAAGAAGAACATAAAGTCAAGTGGATTGAAGTTGAAAAGAAGAGAACATAAAGTCAAGTGGATTGAGTTGAAGAAGAGAACATAAGAGTCAAGTAGGTTGAGTTGAAGAAGAGAACATAAAGTCAAGTAGGTTGAGATTGAAAGAGAGAACATGAAGTCAAGTAAGTTGAGATTGAAGAAAGAGAACATAGAGTCAAGTAGGTTGAGATTGAAGAAGAGAGAACATAAAGTCAAGTAGATTGAAGTTAGAAAGAAGAGAACATAAGAATCAAGTAGATTAAGATTGAAGAAAGAAGAACATGAAGTCAAGTGTATAGAGATTGAAAAGAAGAGAACATAAAGTCAAGTAGATTGAGATTGAAAGAAGAGAACATAAAGTCAAGTGGATTGAAGATTGAAGAAGAGAACATGAAGTCAAGTAGTATAGAGATTGAAAAGAAGAGAACATAAGAGTCAAGTAGTATGAAGATTGAAGAAGAGAACATAAAGTCAAGTAGAGTTGAGATTAAAGAAAAGAAGAACATAAAGTCAAATAAGTTGAGATTGAAAAGAGAACATAAAGTCAAGTAGATTAAGATTAGAAAAGAAGAACATAAAGTCAAGTAAAGTTGAAGATTGAAGAAGAGAACATAAAGTCAAGTAGATTAGAGATTGAAAGAAAGAGAACATAAAGTCAAGTAAGTTAGAGATTGAAGAAGAGAACATAAAGTCAAGTGGATTGAAGTTGAAGAAGAGAACATAAAGTCAAGTGGATTGAGTTAAGAGAAAGAGAACATAAGAGTCAAGTGGAGTTGAGTTGAAGAAAGAACATAGAGTCAAGTGTATTAGAGATTGAAGAAGAGAACATAAGTCAAGTGTATTGAGATTGAAGAAGAGAACATAAAGTCAGAGTGAGTTGAGATTGAAGAAGAGAACATAAAGTCAAGTGTATTAGAGATTAGAAGAAAGAACATAAAGTCAAGTGTATTAAGAATGAAGAGAAGAACATAAAGTCAAGTGTATTAAAGTTGAAGAAGAGAACATAAAGTCAAGTAGGTTGAGATTGAAAGAAAGAACATAGAAGTCAAGTAGGTTGAGATTGAAGAAGAACATAAGTCAAATGTATTAAGTTAAAAGAAGAACAAAGTCAGGTATATAAATTAAAAAAAAGAAAAGAGTCAGGTAAAATTGAGATAGAGAACTAGGTCAGGTGTAAAGAAAAGAAACAATAAAGGTCAGGTGTATAGTTAAAGTTAAAAGAAGACAACATGAGTCCGTGCAGTTGAGTTAAAGAAAAGAAAACGTAAAAGTCAGGTGTGTTGAAGTTAAAGAAGAAGAGAACGCAAAGATCAAAATGGGTTGAGTTGAGAAGAAGAGGAGACATGAGGTCAGAGTGGGTTGAGTTGAAGAGAGGAACGTAGGGTCAGGTAGGTTGAGTTGAGAGAGAGAACATGAGAGTCAGGTTTATAGAGAGTTGAAGAGAGAACATAGGAGTCAAATTAGGTTAGTGAAGAAACATAAGTCAAATATAAATTGAAAAAGAAAACATAAGAATCAAGTAGGTAAATTAAAGAAAGAAACATAAAGTCAAGTAAATTGAAATTGAAAAAGGAAGAAACATAAAAATCAAGTAAATTAAATTAAAAAAGAAAAGAACACTAAAGTCAAGTGAGTTGAGATTGAAAGAAAGAACATAAAGTCAAGTAGATTAAGATTGAAAAGAAGAACATAAAGTCAAGTAGGTTGAGATTGAAAAGAAGAGAACATGAAGTCAAGTGGATTAGAGATTGAAGAAAGAGAACATAAAGTCAAGTGGATTGAGATTAAGAAGAAGAGAACATAAAGTCAAGTGTATTAGAGTTGAAGAAGAAGAACATAAAGTCAAGTAGATTGAGATTGAAAAGAAGAGAACATAAAGTCAAGTAGATTGAGATTGAAAGAAGAGAACATAAAGTCAAGTAAGTTGAAATTAGAAAAGAAAGAAACATAAAGTCAAGTAAATTAGAGATTGAAAAGAAAGAACATAAAGTCAAATGAAGTTGAATTAAGAAAGAAACATAAAGTCAAGTGTATAGAGATTGAAGAAAGAGAACATAAAGTCAAGTGTATAGAGATTGAAGAAAGAGAACATAAAGTCAAGTGTATTGAGATTGAAAGAAGAGAACATAAAGTCAAATGGATTGAGATTGAAGAAGAGAACATAAAGTCAAGTAGGTTAGAATTAGAAGAAGAAACATAAAGTCAAATGAAGTTGAAGATTGAAAAGAAGAACATAAAGTCAAATAGATTGAATTAGAAAGAAGAGAACATAAAGTCAAATGTATAGAGATTGAAGAAAAGAACATAAAGTCAGAGTGTATAGAGATTGAAGAAGAGAACATAAAGTCAAGTAGGTTGAAATTGAAGAAGAACATAAGTCAAGTGTATAGAGATTGAAGAAGAAGAACATAGAGTCAAGTGTATTAGAGATTGAAGAAGAGAACATAAAGTCAAGTGTAGTTAGAGATTGAAGAAGAGAACATAAAGTCAAGTAGAGTTGAGTTGAAGAAGAAGAACATAAAGTCAAATAGGTTGAGATTGAAGAAAGAGAACATAAAGTCAAGTAAGTTGAGATTGAAGAAGAAGAACATAAAGTCAAGTGGAGTTGAGATTAGAAAGAGAGAACATAAAGTCAAGTAGATTGAGATTGAAGAAGAAGAGAACATGAAGTCAGAGTGTATAGAGTTGAAGAAGGAAACATGAGGTCAAGTAGGTTAGAGTTGAAAGAGAACATGAAGTCAAGTAGGTTGAGATTGAGAAGAAGAACATGAAGTCAAGTGTATAGAGATTGAAGAAGAGAAACATAAAGTCAAGTGGATTGAGTTGAGAAAGAAGAACATGAAGTCAAGTGGATTAGAGATTGAAGAAAGAGAACATAAAGTCAAGTAGGTTGAGATTGAAAGAAGAGAACATAAAGTCAAGTGTATTGAAGTTGAAAGAAGAACATAGAGTCAAGTGAATTGAGATTGAGAAGAAAGAAACATGAAGTCAAGTAAGTTAGAGATTGAAGAAGAGAACATAAAGTCAGAGTAGTATAGAGTTGAGAAGAGAACATAAAGTCAGAGTGGATTGAGATTGAAAAGAAGAGAACATAAAGTCAAGTAGGTTGAAGTTGAAGAAGAAGAACATAAAGTCAAGTGAGTTGAGATTGAAGAAGAAAGAACATAAGAGTCAAGTAGGTTAAGTTGAAGAAGAGAGAACATAAAGTCAAGTAGGTTGAGATTGAAGAGAGAACATAGAGTCAAGTGTATAGAGATTGAAGAGAAGAAGAACATAAAGTCAAGTAGATTAAAGTTGAAGAAGAAGAACATAAAGTCAAGTGGATTGAGATTGAAAGAAGAGAACATAAAGTCAAGTGAGTTGAAATTGAAAGAAGAACATAAAGTCAAATGTATTAAGATTAAAGAAGAGAACATAAAGTCAAGTAAGTATAGAGATTGAAGAAAGAAGAACATAAGAGTCAAGTAGATTAGAGATTGAAGAGAAGAAGAACATAAAGTCAAGTAGAGTTGAGATTGAAAGAAGAGAACATAAAGTCAAGTAGTATTAAGATTGAAGAAGAGAACATAAGTCAAGTAGTATAGAGATTGAAGAAGAAGAACATGAAGTCAAGTGGATTAGAGATGAAGAAGAGAGAACATAAAGTCAGATGTAAGTTAGAGTTAAGAAGAGAACATGAAGTCAAGTAGATTAAAGTTGAAGAAGAGAGAACATGAAGTCAAGTAAGTTAGAATTGAAGAAAGAGAACATAAAGTCAAGTAGGTTGAGATTGAAAGAAGAGAACATAAAGTCAAGTAGAGTTGAAGTTGAAAAGAAGAAACATAGAGTCAAGTGTATTAGAGATTGAAGAAGAGAACATAGAGTCAAGTAGGTTGAAGTTGAAGAAGAAGAACATAAAGTCAAATCAGATTAGAGATTGAAGAAGAAAGAACATAAAGTCAAGTAGATTAAGATTAGAAAAGAAAGAACATAAAGTCAAGTAGATTGAAATAGAAGAGAACATAAAGTCAGAGTGGATTGAAGATTGAAGAAGAGAACATAAAGTCAAGTAGGTTGAGATTGAAGAAAAGAGAACATAAAGTCAAATGTATTAAGATTGAAAGAAGAACATAAAGTCAAGTGAGTATAAGATTGAAGAAGAACATGAAGTCAAGTGGATTGAAGATTGAAGAAGAGAACATGAGTCAGAGTGTATAGAATTGAAGAAGAGAACATGAGGTCAAGTGTATTAAGATTGAAGAGAGAACATGAGTCAAGTAGTATAGAGTTGAGAAGAAGAGAACATGAAGTCAAGTGGGTTGAGTTGAAGAGAGAGAACATAAGAGTCAGAGTGGGTTGAGTTGAGAAGAGAGAACATAAAGTCAAGTGTATTAGAAGAGAAGAGAGAACATAAAGTCAGAGTGGATTAGAGATTGAAGAAAGAAGAACATAAAGTCAAGTGGATTGAGATTGAAGAAGAAGAGAACATAAAGTCAGAGTAGGTTGAGATTGAAGAAAGAGAACATAAAGTCAAGTGTAGTTAGAGATTGAAAGAAGAGAACATGAAGTCAAGTGTATAGAGATTGAGAAAGAAGAACATAGAGTCAAGTGTATAGAAGTTGAAGAAGAAGAACATAGAGTCAAGTGTATAGAGTTGAAGAAAGAGAACATGAAGTCAAGTGGGTTGAGTTGAAGAGAAGAGAACATGAAGTCAAGTGTATAGAGTTGAAGAAGAGAACATAAGATCAAGTGAATTGAGATTGAAGAAAGAGAACATAAGAGTCAGAGTAAGTTAAGTTGAAGAAGAGAACATGAAGTCAAGTGGGTTGAGATTGAAGAGAGAGAACATAAAGTCAAATGGATTGAGTTGAAGAGAAGAGAACATAAAGTCAAGTGGATTGAGATTGAAGAGAAGAGAACATGAAGTCAAATGAAGTTGAAGATTAGAAGAAGAGAACATAAAGTCAAGTGGATTGAAGTTGAAGAAAGAGAACATAAAGTCAAGTGGATTAAGATTGAAGAAGAAAGAACATAAAGTCAAGTAGATTAGAGATTAGAAGAAGAAGAACATAAAGTCAAGTGTATTGAAATTGAAGAAAGAGAACATGAAGTCAAGTAGGTTGAAGATTGAAAGAGAGAACATGAAGTCAAGTGGAGTTGAAGTTGAAAAGAAAGAACATAAAGTCAAGTGATTAGAGATTGAGAAAGAAGAGAACATAAAGTCAAGTGTATAGAGTTGAAAGAAGAACATAAAGTCAAGTAGATTGAGATTGAAGAAGAGAACATAAAGTCAAATGTAGTTGAAGATTGAAGAAGAAGAACATAAAGTCAAGTGTATAGAGTTGAAAGAAGAGAACATGAAGTCAGGTAGTATAAGTTGAAAGAAGAGAACATAAAGTCAAGTGAGTTGAGATTGAAGAAAGAGAACATAAAGTCAAGTGAGTTGAGATTGAAAGAAGAGAACATAAAGTCAAATGGATTGAGATTGAAAAGAAAGAACATGAAGTCAAATAAGTATAGAGATTGAAGAAGAGAGAACATAGAGTCAAGTGTATAGAAGTTGAGAAGAAGAGAACATAGAGTCAAGTGTATAGAGATTGAAGAAGAGAACATAAAGTCAAGTGAGTTGAGATTAGAAGAAGAGAACATAAAGTCAAATGTATTGAGATTAAGAAAGAGAGAACATAAAGTCAAGTAGATTAGAGATTAGAAAGAAGAACATAAAGTCAAATAGATTAGAGATTAAAGAAAGAGAACATAAAGTCAAGTAGATTAGAATTAGAAAAGAAGAACATAAAGTCAAGTAGATTAGAGATTGAAAGAAAGAACATAAAGTCAAGTAGATTAGAGATTGAAAGAAGAGAACATAAAGTCAAGTAGATTGAAATTAGAGAAGAGAAGAACATGAAGTCAAGTGAATTGAAGTTAAGAAGAAGAAGAACATAAAGTCAAGTGTATAGAGATTGAAAGAAGAGAACATAAAGTCAAGTAGATTGAAGTTGAAAGAAGAGAACATGAAGTCAGAGTGGATTGAGATTGAAGAAGAGAACATGAAGTCAAGTGTATAGAAGTTGAAGAAGAGAACATGAGGTCAGGTAGAGTTGAGATTGAAAGAAGAGAACATGAAGTCAAGTGTATTGAAGTTAGAAAAAGAGATATAAAATGAGTCAGGTGTATAAAGAGAAAAACAACAAAATCAAATGGGTTGAGTTGAGAGAGAGAGACATAAGGTCAAGTTAAATTGAGAGTAAAGAAAGAGAACATAAAAATCAGGTAAATTAAGTTGAAGAGAACATAAAGTCAAGTAAGATTGAAAAGAAGAGAACATAAAGTCAAGTGTAGTTAGAGGAAAGAAAGAACATGAGGTCAGGTGTATAGAGATTGAAGAAGGGAACATGAGTCAGGTGGGTTGAAGTTGAAAGAACATGAAGTCAAATAGGTTGAGTTGAAGAAGAACATAAAGTCAGGTGTATAGGTTGAGAGAGAACATAAAAGATCAAGTGGGAACATAGTCAGTTGAAGAAGGGAACATGAGTCAGAGTAGGTTAGAGTTGAAGAGAGAACATCATAGTCAGAGTGGGTTGAGTTGAAGGGAGAGAACATGAGGTCAAGTGGAGTTGAAGTTAGAAGAACATAAGGGTCAGGTGTATAGTTGAGAAGAGAACATGAGTCAGGTGGGTTGAGTTGAAGTAAGAACATGGTCAGGTGTGTATAGAGTTGAGAAGAGAGAACATGAGGTCAGGTGGGTTGAGGTTGAGAGAAGGAGAACATGAAGTCAGTGGGTTGAGTTGAGAAAGGGAACATGAGTCAGGTTTTGAAGTTAGAAGAAGAGAGACATAGGAGTCAGAGTGGAGTTGAGTTGAAAAGAAGAGAACATGAGTCAGATAAATTAGTTAAAGAAGAAGAACAAAATCAAGTGTATAGAGTTAAAGAAGAGAACATGCAAAGTCAGGTGGGTTAAGTTGAAGAGAACATGAGGTCAGGTGTATAAAAGGAGAGAGAAGAGAACATGACGTCAGGTGTATAGAGTTGAGAAGAAGGGGAACATGAGGTCAAGGTGGGTTGAGTTGAGAGAGAACATAAGAGTCAAATTAAGTTGAATTGAAAGAAGAGAACATAGTCAAGTGGAGATTGAGATTGTGAAGAAGAACATAAAAGTCAAGTCGATTAAATTGAGAAAAGAAGAACATGAGTCAAATTAGGTTGAGTTACGAAGAAGAGAACATGAGGTCAGGTGGTTTGAAGTTGAGATTGAGAACATGAGGTCAGGTGGGTTGAGTTGAAGGGAGGGGAACATGAGGTCAGGTGGTTAAGTTGAGAAGAGAGGAGACATAGAGTCAGGTGTATAGTTGAAGAAGAGAACATAGAGTCAAGATGTATAAAGTTGAAAGAAGAAGGAACATGAGGTCAGGTGGGTTGAGTTGAAGAGAAGGGAACATGAGGTCAAATTATGTATAGAGTTGAGAGAAGAGGGAACATGAGTCAGGTGGGTTGAGTTAGAGAACATGAGTCAGAGTGTATAAAGTTGAAAGAAGAGGAACAAAGAAAGGTCAAATTAAAGTTGAGAAGAAGAACATGAAGTCAGAGTAGGTTGAGTTGAAGAGAACATGAAGTCAGAGTAGGTTGAGATTGAAGAAGAGAACATGAAGTCAAGTAGGTTGAGATTGAAGAAAGAGAACATAAGAGTCAAGTGAATTAAGATTAGAAGAAGAGAACATAAGAGTCAAGTAGGTTGAAGTTGAGAAGAAGAGAACATGAAGTCAAGTAGGTTAGAGATTGAAAGAAGAGAACATAAAGTCAAGTGTATAGAGTTAAGAAAGAGAACATAAAGTCAAGTGAATTAGAATTGAAGAAGAGAACATAAAGTCAAGTAGAGTTGAGATTGAAAAGAAAGAGAACATAGAAGTCAAGTAGAATTGAAGATTGAAGAAGAAGAGAACATAAAGTCAAGTAGGTTGAGATTGAAGAAAGAGAACATAAAGTCAAATGATATTAGAGATTGAAAAGAAGAGAACATAAAGTCAAGTGTATAGAGATTGAAAAGAAGAACATGAAGTCAAGTGGATTAAATTAGAAAAAATCAAATGCTCTCGAAGATTAAAGAAAAAAGAACACATATGAAATCAAATGATTAGATTAAAAGAAAAGAAAACATAAAAGTCAAATAAATTAAGAGAATTAAAAAAAATCGATTAAATTAAAGAAAAGAACAACAAAGTCAAATCGATTAAATTAAAGAAAACATAAATCAAGTAAATTAAATTAAGGAAGAACAATAGGAAGTCAAATCGATTAAATTAAAAGAAACATAAAATCAAATCAAGTTAGATTAGAAAAGAAAACGTAAAGTCAAGTGTATAAGGAAAACAGAACATAAAGTCATAGAGTTGAGAAAAAAATCAACAATAAATCAAGTAAATTAAAGATTGAAAAGAAACATAAATCAAAAATCAAGAAGAGAACAAGGAAGTCAGAATTAGAAAATTGAAGAAGAGAACACAAAGTCAAGGAGGTAGGTTAGAGATTAAAGAGCATCAACATCAGGGTCAAGTGTAAGTGAAAAGAGAAGGAAACATGAGGTCAAGTGGGTATGAGTTGAAGAGAACATGAGTCAGGTGTATACAGTTGAAGGAGATCAAGTAAGTTGAAGTTGAAGAAGAGAACATAAAAATCAAATGTATAGAGAGAGAGAACATGGCGTCAAGTGTATAGAATGAGAAGAGAGAACATGAGGTCAAGTGTATTAGAAGTTGAAAAGAGAGAACATGAGGTCAAGTGGGTTGAGTTGAAAGAAAAGAACAATAAAAAGTCAAGTGATTAAGAGATTGAAGAGAGAGGAACAAAGTCAGGTGGGTTGAGTTGAGGAGAGGAACATGAGGTCAAGTGGGTTGAGTTGAGAGAGAGGAACATGAGGAGTCAAGTAAATTAAGAGAGGAGAAGAAGGAAACATGAGTCAGGTGTATAAATTGAAGATAGGAACATAAAAGTCAAAGGTTGAAGTTGAAGAAGAGAACATAAAAGTCAAATAAATTAAATTAAAGAAACATAAAATCAAGTAAAGAGAAAAGAACATAAAAATCAAATCAAATTATCTCGAATTAAAGAAGAAAAAGAGAACATAAAAGTCAAGTCGTTAAATTAAAGAAGAAAGAAGAACATATAGTCAAGTAGGTTAAATTAAAGAAGAAAACATAAAGTCAAATGGTTAGAGATTAGAAAAGAAAGAACAAAGTCAAATCAAATTAGAATTAAAGAAACATAGAGTCAAGTGGGTTAGTTGAAAAGTCAAGTATAAAAATCAAGTAAATTCAGAATTGAGAGAAAACGTAAGGTCAGGTGGGTTGAGTTGAAGAAGAGAAACATAAAAATCAAATCAAATTGAATTAAAGAAAAGAAACATAAAGATCAAGTATATATAAATTGAAAAGAAAGAAACAAAAGTCAAGTAAAGTTAAATTAAAGAAAAGAAAACGTAAAAGTCAAGTAAATTAGAGATGAAAAGAAAAGAGAACATAAAGTCAAATAAATTCGAGATTAAAAGAAAGAGAACATAAAATCAAATAAATTAGAATTAAAGAAAAGAAAGAAAGAAACAAAGTCAAGTAAATTAAATTAAAGAAAAAGAAGAGAAGGCTAACAAAGTCAAACAAGTTAAATTAAAGAAAAGAGAACGCAAAGTCAAGTAAATTGAGATTGAAAAGAAAACGTAAAAGTCAAATGGACGATTAAGAGATTAAAGAAAAGAGAACAAAGTCAAGTATATAGAGATTAAGAAAGAACATAGTCAAGTGGGTTGAGTTGAAAAGAGAACATAGTCAGGTGTATAGAGTTGAGAAGAACAAGGTCAAGTGGGTTGAAGTTGAAGAGAACATGAGTCAGGTGTATATAGAAAGAAAGATGAGAACATAAGTCAGGTGGGTTGAGTTGAGAAGAGGAGACATGTGGTCAGGTGGGTTGAGTTGAGAAGGAACATGTGGTCAGGTGGGTTGAGTTGAGAAAGAGAGGAGAACACAAGGTCAGGTGGGTTGAAGTTGAGAAGAGGAGAACATGAGGTCAAGTGGAAGTTAAATTAAAAGAAAGAGAGGAACAAAATCAAGTAAATTAAATTAAAGAAAAAGAAACATAAATCAAATAAATTAGAATTAAAGAAAAGAAGAAAACGTAAAAATCAAGTAAATTAGAATTAAAGAAAAGAAAACATAAAAGTCAAGTATATATAAGTTAAAGAAAAAAACATAAAGTCAAGTAAGTTGGAGATTAAAAGGGGAACATAAAAGTCAGATTAATATAGAGATTGAAAGAGAAGAAACAGGTCAAGTAAGTTGATTAGAAGAAAGAACATAAAAGTCAGGTAAGTTAAGATTGAAGAAGAACATAAAGTCAGGTGTATAAGTTAGGAAAGAAAGAGAACAAAGGTCAGGTGTATAAGTTGAAAAGAAGAGAGAACACAAGGTAAGTGGTTGGGTGAAAAGAAGAACATAAAGTCAGGTGTATAGAAAGGAGAAGAGAATTAAAGTCAGGTGTATAGAAAAGAAATAGAAATCAAAGTCAAATTAATATAAGTGAGAAGAGAGAACATAAAGTCAAGTGGATTGAGTTAAAAAAGAAGAAGAACAAAAAGTCAAGTAGGTTAAGGATTGAAAAGAGAACATAAAAGTCAAATAGGTTAGTTAGAAAAGAAAAGAACAAAATCAAGGTGGGACAGGTTGAAGAGAGAACATGAGTCAAGTGTATAGAGAAGGAAGAGGAGACATGTGGTCAGGTGTATAGAGTTGAGAGATAGGAGACATGAGGTCAGGTGGGTTGAGTTGAGAAGAGGAGACATATGAGGTCAGGTTGAAGTTGAGAGAAGAGAAGGAGACATGAAGATCAGTATATAAGTTAAAGAAGGAACACAACATCAAGTATATAAATTGAGAAGAGAGAACATAAGTCAGTATATAAATTGAAAAGAAAGAGAACACAAAAGGTCAGGTATATAAGTTAGAAGAAGAGAACATAAGGTAGGTAGAGTTGGAAGTTGAAGAAGAAGAACATAGGAGTCAGGTGTATAGAGTTAGAAAGAAGAGAACATGAAAGCGTCAGGTGTATAGATGAGAGAAGAGGGAGCATGAAAGTCAAGTGGGTTGAGTTGAGAAGGAAGACATGTGGTCAGGTGGAGTTGAGTTGAGAAGAGAGAACATAGTCAAGTCAGGTTGAAGTTGAAGAGAGGGAACATGAGGTCAGGTGAGTTGATTGAAGAGAAGAGAACATAGAGTCAAAATTAAGGTTGGAATTGAGAAGAGAACATGAGGTCAGGTAGGTTGAGATTGAGAAGAAAGAAACATAAGAGATTAGAGTAAGTTGAATTAAGAAAAACGTAAAGTCAAGTAAATTGGGAATTGAAAGAACATAAGTCAAGTCATATAAGTTGAAGAAAACATAAAGTCAAATCGAATTGAGATTAAAGAAGAAGAAGAGACATGAGGTCAAAATTAAGGTTGAGTTAGAGAAGAGAGAACATAGAGTCAGGTAAGGTTGACTTGAAGAGAAGAGAACATAAAGGTCAAGTGGGTTGAGTTGAAGAAAGAGAACATAGGAGTCAGGTGGGTTGAGTTGAAGAAGAGAACATGAGGAGTCAGGTGTATAGAGTTAGAAGAGAACATGAGTCAGGTGTATAGAAGTTGAAAGAAAGGAACATGAGGTCAGGTGTATAGAGTTGAAGAGAGGAACATGAGTCAGGTGGGTTAGAATTGAGATTGAAGAACATAAAGTCAAATAGAAGTTGGCACCAGAAAAAGAGAACATAAAAGTCAAGTGGGATTGAGATTAGAAAGAAGAGAAACATAAAGTCAAGTGGAGTTGAGATTGAAGAAGAACATAGTCAGAGTATATAAGTTGAAGAAAGAGAACACAAGTCAAGTGTATAGAGATTGAGAGAGAACATAAGGTCAGAGTAGGTTGAGTTGAAGAGAACATGAGTCAGAGTGTATAGAGAGGAGAGAAGAGAACATGGCGTCAGGTGTATAGAGAGATGAAGAAGGAACAGGAAGTCAGGTGTATAAAGTTGAAGAGAAGAAGAACATGAGTCAGAGTGGGTTGAGTTGAAGAGAGAAGGAGACATGAGTCAGGTGGGTTAGTTGAAGAGAGAACATGAGTCAGGTGGGTTGAGTTGAGGAGAGAGAACATAAAGTCAAGGTGGGTTGAAGTTGAAGAGAAGAGAACATGAATCAGAGTGAATTAGGTGAAAGAGAACATAGTCAAATTATATAGAGTTAGAAGAGAAGAACATAGCGTCAAATTATATCGAGATTGAGAAGAACATAGCAAAGTCAAATAGGTTGAAGTTGAAGAGAACATAGTCAAGTGGGATTGAGATTGAAGAAGAGAACATAGTCAGAGTAAGTTGAGATTGAAAGAGGAACATGAAAGTCAAATTATATAAGTTGAAGAAAACATAAAGGTCAAAGTAGGTTGATTGAAAGAGAACATAAGTCAGAGTGTATAAAGTTGAGAGAGAACATGAGTCAAAGTAGGTTGAAGTTAGAAGAGAGAACATGAAGTCAAGTGGGTTGAAGTTGAGAAGAGAACATGAAGTCAGAGTGTATAGAAGTTGAGAAGAGAGAACATGAGTCAAGTAGGTTGAGATTGAAGAAGAAGAACATAAAGTCAAGTAGGTTGAGTTGAGAAGAAGAGAACATGAAGTCAAGTGGATTGAGTTGAAGAGAAGAGAACATGAAGTCAAGTAGATTGAGATTGAAGAGAGAGAACATGAAGTCAAGTGGAGTTGAGATTGAAGAAGAGAGAACATGAAGTCAAGTGGAGTTGAGATTGAAGAGAAGAGAACATAGAGTCAAGTGAGTTGAGATTGAAAGAAGAGAACATAGAGTCAAGTGGATTGAGATTGAAAAGAAGAACATAAAGTCAGATAGTATAGATTGAAGAAGAGAACATAAGTCAAGTGGATTGAGATTGAAGAAGAAGAACATGAAGTCAGAGTGTATAGAGTTGAGAAGAGAGAACATGAAGTCAAGTGGGTTGAGTTGAAGAGAACATAGGGTCAGGTGGGATTGAATTAGGAAGAGGAACATGTAGTCAGGTGGGTTGATTGAGAGAGAGGAACATAGGAGTCAGGTGGTTGAGTTAAAGAAGAGAACATGTAGTCAAGTGGGTTGGAGATTGAAGAAGAGAACATGAGTCAGGTGTATAGAAGGAGAGAGAGAACATGAGTCAGGTGTATAAAGTTGAAGAAGAGAACATGAGTCAAGTGGTTGAGTTGAAGAGAGAACATAGGAAGTCAAGGTGTATTGAGATTGAAAGAAAAGAACATAGCGTCAAGTATATAGAAATTGAAAAGAAGAACACATCAAGTCAGGTGAATTAAATAAGAACATTCAAGAAATTGAGATAGAAAAGGAAACATAAAAATCAAGTAAATTTAGTTGAAGGAGAACGAGAGTCAAATCGTATTGGAGATTGAAAGAAGGAGAACATGAGGTCAGGTGGAGTTGAGTTGAAGAAGAGAGACATAAAGGTCAGGTGTATAGAGTTGAAGAGGAGACATAGTCAAGTAAAAGGTTGAAAGAAACATAAATCAAATAAATTTAACATTAGAAAAGAAACATAAAGTCAAGTATAAAGTTCAAGTAAAGAACAATTAAAATCAAGTGGGTTAAGAAAAGAGCACATAAAATCAAGTAAATTAATTGAAAAGAAACATAAAGTCAAGTGTATTAAATTAAAAAAGAAAAACGTAAAGTCAAATGGATTAAATTGAAGAAAAGAAACATAAAATCAAATGGAGATTGAAGAAGGAGAACATGAGGTCAGGTGAGTTGAGGAGGGAAGAGAGGAACATAAAGTCAGGTGTATTGAGATTGAAAAGAGAACATGAGAATCAAATGGTTAAGTTAAAAAGAAAGAGAACAACAAATCAAATGTATATAAGTTGAAAAGAACATGAATCAAGTGGGTTGAGTTAGAGAAGAGAGAACATGAGGTCAGGTGTATAGAAGTTGAGAGAGAGGGAGAACATGAGTCAGGTGGGTTGAGTTGAGAGAGAGAACATGAGGTCAGGTGGGTTGAGTTGAGAGAGAACATGTAGTCAGGTGGGTTGAGTTGAGAAGAGAACATGAGTCAGGTGGGTTGAGTTGAGAAGAGAACATGAGTCAGGTGGATTGAGTTGAGGAGAGGAACATGAGGTCAGGTGTATATAGAGTTGAAAGAAGGGAACATGAGTCAGGTGTATAGAGTTGAAGAAGAGGAACATGAGGTCAGGTGTTGAGTTGAAGTTGAGGTGGGTTGAGAAGAGAACATAAAGTCAGGTGTAGTTGAGTTGAGAGAGAGAACATAAAGCGTCAGGTGTATAGAGTTGAGAAGAGGAACATAGAGTCAGGTGGGTTGAGTTGAAAGAGAACAGAGGTCAGGTGTATGAAGTTCAAGTAGGTTGTCAGGTGGGTTGAGTTGAGAGAGAGAACATGTAGTCAAGTGGGTTGAGTTGAGAGAGAGAACATGAGTCAGGTGTCGTGAAGTTGGAAGTGGGAGTCAGAGTGGGTTGAAGTTGAGGTCAGGTGGGTCAGGTGAGGTTGAGTTAGGAGAAGACATATGTAAGGAGTCAGAGTGGGTTGAGTTGAGTTGAAGTTGAGAAGGAACATAGAGTCAGGTGGGTTGAGTTGAGAGAGAGGAGAACGTGAGTCAGAGTGGGTTGAGTTGAAAGAGAACATGAGTCAGGTGGGTTGAGTTGAGAGATGGGAGTCAGGTAAGGTTAAGAGGAACATGAGGTCAGGTGTATAGAGTTGAGAGAGAGGGACATAGAGTCCAGGTGGGTTGAAGTTGAGAAGAGGAACATGAGTCAGGTGTATAGAGTTGAAGAAGGAGACATGAGAGTCAGGTGGGTTGAGATTAGAGAAGGGGAGGCTCTCAAGTCAGGTGGGTTGAATTGAGAGAGAACATGTGGTCAGGTGGGTTGAAAAGAGAGGAACAAGGAATCAAGTGGGTTGAGTTGAAGAGAGAAACATAAAGTCAAGGTTGAGGTTGAGTCAGGTTATGAAGAGAACATAAGGAGTCAAATGTATAGAAGTTAAAAGAGAACATGAGTCAGGTGTATAGAGTTGAGAGAGAACAGTTAAAGAGAGTCAGGTCAAGGTGGTTGAGTTGAGAGGGAGAGAACATGTGGTCAGGTGGGTTAGAGAGGAGGGGAACATGGGGTCAGGTGTATGAGTTGAGAGAGGAGACATGAGGTCAAGTATATAGAGTTAAAGAAGAGGAACATAAAGTCAGGTGGGTTGAGTTAGGACATTGGAATTAAGTTGAGAAGAGAAGAGAGAACATGAGTCAAGTGGATAGTTGAGTTGAAGTAGAACATAAGGTCAAATAAGTTAGATTGAAAGAAAAAGGGGCTTTCAAAAAAGTCAGGTGTATAAATTGAAGTGGAATGAGAGGAGGTTGATTGAAAAGGGGGCAGGGAGGTGGAGTTGAGTTGAAGAGAAGAGGAGACGTGAGTCAGGTGGGTTGAGTTGAAAGAGGAACATGAGTCAGAGTGGAGTTGATTGAAGAGAACATGAGGGTCAAGTGGGTTGAGGAGAGAGAGAGAACATAGAGAGTCAGGTGGGTTGAGTTAAAAGAAAAGGGAAACGTAAAGTCAACGTGAGTCAGGTGAGTTGAAGTTGAGAGAGAACATGAGTCAGGTGTATAGAAGTTGAAGAGAACATAGGAGTCAGGTGGTTGAGTTGAGAGAGAACATGGGAGTCAGAGTGTATAGAAGTTGAGAAGAGACAGGAGAGTCAGGTGGGTTGAGTTGAGAAGAGAACATGAGGTCAGGTGGGTTGAATTGAGAGAGGAGACATGTGGTCAGAGTGGGTTGAGTTGAAGAGAACATGAGTCAAAGTGGGTTGAGATTGAGAGAAGAACATGTAGTCAAGTGGGTTGAGTTGAGGATTGAGAGAGAGAACACAAGGAGTCAGGTGTATAGAGAGGAGAGAGAGGAGACATGAGGTCAGGTGTATAGAGTTGAGAGAAGGAGACATGAGGTCAGGTGGGTTGAGTTGAGAGAGAGGAACATGAGGAATCAGGTGTATAGAGAGAGAACATGACGTCAGGTGTATAGAGATGAGGAGAAGGAGAACATGAGGTCAGGTGGGTTGAGTTGTATGTGGTCAGGTGGGTTGAGTTGAGAGGAGACATGTGGTCAGGTGGGTTGAGTTGAGAGAGAGAACATGATGAGTCCCAGGTGGGTTGAGTTCAGAGAAGGGAGAACATGGGGAATCAAGGTAAAAGAACATAGAAGGGAACATGAGGTCAGGTAGAGTTGAGTTGAGAAAGAAATGAGGTCAGGTGGGTTAAAAATCAACGTGAGGTCAGGTGGGTTGAGTTGAAGAAAAGAGGAGTCAGGTGTATAAGTTGAGAACAAGGTCAGGTGGGTTCGAGATTAAAGAAGAGAGGAGAACATGAGGTCAGTGTATAGAGTTGAGAAGAGAACATGAGGTCAGGTGGGTTGAGTTGAGAGAGAGGAGACATGAGGTCAGGTGGAGTTGACAAGAGAACAAGTCAAATGGGTTGAGTTGAGAGAAAAGAACATGAGGTCAGAGTGGAGTTAAATTAGAAGAGAAGAGAACATAAAATCAAATGTCTCGAGATTGAGAAAAGGGAACATAAGTCAGGTCTATAGGGTTGAGAGAGAACATAAATTAAAGTTGAAGAGAACATGAGGTCAGGTGTATAGATTAAAAGGAGAGAGGCATAACGTCAGGTGTATTAAATAAAGAGAAGAGAACATGAGGAGTCAGGTGTATAAAGGTTGAGAGAACATGAAGTCAGGTGGGTTGAGATTGAAGAGGAACATGAGTCAAGTGTATAGAAGGAGAGAAGGAACAAGAGTCGTCAGTGTATAGAGATGAAAGAAGAGAACATGAAAGGAGTCAGGTGTATAGAGTTGAGAAGAAGAGAACAGTCATGGTGGGTTGAAGTTGAGATTGAAGAGAGGAACATGAGAGTCAGGTGGGTTGAAGTTGAGAAGAGAACATGAGGTCAAGTGTATAGAGTTGAGAGGTGGGTTGAGTTGAAGAACATGAGGTCAGTGTATAGAAGTTGAATAGGAACATGAGTCAGGTGGGTTGAGTTGAAGAGAACATGAGGTCAGGTGGGTTGAGTTGAGAGAGAACAGGAGAGTCAGGTGGGTATAGTTGAAGAAGAGAACATAGCGTCAAGTGTATGAGTTGAAGAGGAGAACATGTGGTCAGGTGTATTATAGGGTTGAGAGAAGAGAAGAGAACATGAGTCAAGTATATAATTGAAAAAGAAACATGTGGTCAAGTAGGTTGAGTTGAGAGAGAGAACATGAAGAAAAGAAAGAGAACATAGGTCAGGTGTATAGAAGGGAAGACATGAGTCAAGAGGAACATGAGGCGTCAGGTGTATAGATGATTAAGTGTATAGAGATGAGGAACATGAGGTCAGGTGGGTTGAGTTGAAGAGGGAACATGTGGTCAGGTGGGTTGAGTTGAGAGAGGAGACATGTGGTCGAGTGGGTTGAGTTGAAGAGAACATGAGGTCAGGTGGGTTGAGTTGAGAGAGAGGAACATGAGTCAGGTCGGTTAGAAATTGAGAGAACATGAGGTCAGGTGGGTTGAGTTGAAGAGAGAACATGAGGTCAGGTGGGTTAGAGTTGAGAGAAGAAACGTGAGGAGTCAAGGTGGGTTGAGTTGAGAGAGAAAAGGTATAGAGTTGAGGAACATGAGGTCAGGTGGGTTGAGTTGAAAAGAGGAACATGAGGTCAGGTGTTGAGTTGAGAGAAGGAACATAAGGTCAGGTGGGTTGAAGTTGAAGAAGAGAACATGAGTCAAGTCAAAGTTGTATAAAGGAAGAGAGGAAGACATGACGTCAGGTGTTAGAGTTGAAGAAGAACATAGTCAAGGTGGGTTGAGATTGAAGAGAACATGAGTCAGGTGTATGAGTTGAGAAGAGAGAGAACATAGGTCAGGTGTCAGGTGGGTTATCAGGTAGTTGAAGAGAACATGAGTCAGGTGTATAGAGTTGAGAAGAAGGGAACACGTCTGGTGGAGATCAAGTAGGTATAAAGGGATGAAAGAAAAAAGAGAACATAAAAGTCAAGTAAGTTGAGTTGAAGAAAAGAAACATAAAGTCAGGTAAGGTTGAGTTGAGAGAAGAACATGAAAGTCAAGTATATTGAGTAAAAGAGGAACATGAGGTCAGGTGTATAGAGTTGAGAAGAATAGAACATGAGGTCAGAGTGTATTGAGTTGAAGAGAACATAGAGTCAAATTAGAGTTGAGATTGAGAAGAGAACAGAACAGAGTCAAGGTGTATAGAGTTGAAAAAGAAGAAGAACATAAGCGTCAGGTGTATAGAATGAAGAGAGAGAACATGAGTCAGGTGTATAGAGTTGAAAGAGAACAAAGGTCAGGTGGGTTGAGTTGAAGAGAAGAGACATGAGTCAGGTGGGTTGAGTTGAGAGAGAGTATAGACATGAAGGTCAGGTGGGTTGAGTTGAGAGGGAGAACATGAGGTCAGGTGGGTTGAGTTGAGAAAGAGAACATGTGGTCAGGTGTATGAGAAGAAGAGGAACATGTGGTCAGGTGGGTTGAGTTGAGAAGAGAGAACATGAGTCAGGTGGGTTGAGTTGAAGAGAGAACATAGGAAGTCAGAGTGGGTTGAGTTGAAGAGAGAACATGAGGTCAGGTTCATAGAGTTGAGAGAAACATGAGGTCAGTGGGTTGAAGTTGAAGAGGAACATGAGGTCAGGTGTAGTTAGAGTTGAGAAGAAGAGAACATGAGGTCAGAGTGGGTTGAGTTGAGAGAGAGAACATGAGGTCAGGTGGGTTGAGTTGAGAGAGGAACATGAGGTCAGGTGGGTTGAGTTGAGAAGGAGACATGAGTCAGGTGTATAGAAGGAAAGAAGAGGGAACATGGCGTCAGGTGTATAGAGTTGAGAGAAGGAGAACATGAGGTCAGGTGTATAGAAGTTGAAGAAGGAGAACATGAGGTCAGAGTGGAGTTGAGTTGAAGAAGAACATAAAGGTCAAATTGAGTTGAGAGAAGGAACATGAGGTCAGGTGGGTTGAGTTGAAGAGAACATGAGGGTCAGGTGGGTTGAGTTGAGAGAACATGAGGTCAGGTGTATAGAGTTGAAGAGGAGACATGAGTCAGGTGTATAAGTTGAAGAGAGAACATGAGGTCAGGTGGGTTGAGTTGAAGAAGAAGACATGACATGAAGTCAAGTAGGAGTTGAGATTGAAGAAGAGAACATGAGTCAGGTGTATAGAAGTTGAAGAAGAGAACATGAGTCAGGTGTTGAGTTGAAGAGAGAGAACATGAGGTCAGGTGGGTTGAGTTGAAAGAGGAACATGAGTCAGGTAAGGTTGAAGTTGAGAGAGAGAACATGAGGTCAGGTGGGTTGAGTTGAAGAAGAACATGAGGTCAAGTGTATAGAGAGGAAGAAGAGAACATGAGGTCAGGTGTATAGAAGTTGAAGAAGAGACATAGGAGTCAGGTGGGTTGAAGTTAAAAGAAGGAACATGAGTCAAGTGGGTTGAGTTGAGAGAAAGAGAACATGAGTCAAGTTCATAGAGTTGAGAGGAACATGAGGTCAGGTGGGTTGAGTTGAAGAAGAGGAACATGAGTCAGGTGTATAGAGTTGAAGAGAACATGAGGTCAGGTGGGTTGAGTTGAGAGAGGAACATGAGGTCAGGTGTATAGAGTTGAAGAAGGGAACATGAGGTCAGGTGGGTTGAGTTGAAGAGAGGAGACATGAGGTCAGGTGTATAGAAGGAGAGAGGAGACATGACGTCAGGTGTATAGAGATGAGAGAGAGGAGACATGAGGGTCAGGTGTATAGAGAGTTGAAGAGAACAAGGTCAGGTGGAGTTGAGTTAGAAAAGGGAGCATGAGGTCAGGTGGGTTGAGTTGAAGAAAAGAACATGAGGTCAGGTGGGTTGAGTTGAGAGAGAGAACATGAGGTCAGGTGGGTTGAGTTGAGAGAGAGGAACATGCCAAGTCAAGTGTATAGGAAGAAGAGAACATGAAGGTCAGTATATAGAGTTGAACATAAGTCAGAGTCAAATATTGAGTTGAGAGAGAGAGGAAGACATGAGGTCAAGTGAAGTTGAGATTGAGAAGAGAACATGAGGTCAGGTGTATAAGAGTTGAAGAGAGGGAACATGACGTCAGGTGTATAGAGTTGAAGAAGAGAGGGAGACATGAGGTCAGTCAGGTTGAGTTGAAGGAGACATGTGGTCAGGTAGGGTTGAGTTGAGAGAGAGAACATGAGGTCAGGTGATAGAGTTGAGAGAAGAGACGTGACAGGTGAGAGTTGAAAGTAGAGTTGGGTTGAGTTGAAGAGGAACATAAAGTCAAGTGTATAGAGATTGAAAGAAGGAACATAGTCGTAGGATTGAGATTGAAAAGAGGGGAACATAGGAGTCAGGTGTTGAAGGAGAAAGAGAACATAAAGGTCAGGTAGGTTAGATTGAAGAGAGAACATAGAGTCAGAGTGGGTTGAGTTGAGAGAAGAGGAACATGAGAGTCAGGTGTATTGAAGTTGAAGAGAGAACATGAGTCAGGTGGGTTGAGTTGAAGGAGAACATGAGGTCAGGTGGAGTTGAAGTTGAGAAGGAGAGAACATGAGTCAAGTGTATAGAAGGAGAAGAGAGAACATGGCGTCAGGTGTATAGAGATTGAGAAGAAAGAACATGAGGTCAAATCGGTATAAAGTTGAAGAAGAGGAACATGTGGTCAGATGGGTTGAGTTGAAAGAAACATGAGTCAGAGTGGGTTGAGTTGAGAGAAGAGAACATGAGTCAGGTGGAGTTGAGTTGAAGGAGAGACATGAGTCAGAGTGGAGGAGTTGAAGTATAGAAGGAGAAGAGAACATGAGTCAGGTGTATAAGTTGAAGAGAACATAGTCAGGTGGGTTGATTGAGAGAGAACATGAGAGTCAGGTGGGTTGAAGTTGAAGAGAAGAGAACATGAAGTCAGGTGTATAGAGTTGAAGAGAGGAACATGAGGAGTCAGGTGGGTTGAGTTGAGAAAGAGGAACATAAAGTCAGGTGTATAGAGTTGAAGATTGAAGAGAACATGAGGTCAAGTAGGAGTTGAAGTTGAGAGAGAGGAACATGAGGTAATAGAGTTGAGAGGGAACATGAGGTCAGGTGGGTTGAGTTGAAGAGAGAACATGAAAGTCAGGTGTATAGAGAGAGAGAGGAGAACATGCGTCAGGTGTATAGAATGAGAGAAGAGGAACATGAGTCAGGTAGGTTGAGTTGAAGAAGAAGAACATGAGGTCAGGTAGGTTGAGTTGAAGAGAAGGGAGAACATGAAGGTCAAATGGAGTTGAGTTAAAGAGAACATGAGGTCAGGTGGGTTGAGTTGAGAGAAGAAGGGGGGAACATGAGAGTCAAGTGTATAGAGGAAGAGAGAGAACATATAGGAGTCAGAGTAGGAACATGAGGTCAGTTGAAAGAAGAACATGAGAGTCAGGTGGGTTGAGATTAGAAGAAAGAGGTCAAGATGCGATTAGAGTTGAAATCATGAGTCAGGTGTGAGATTAAAGAAGAAACATGAGGTCAGAGTGTATAGAGTTGAAGAGAACATGAGGTCAAATTAGGTGAGAGTTGAGAAGAGAACATGAGTCAGAGTGGGTATAGTTGAAAGAAGGGAACATAGCGTCAGGTGTATGAAGTTAAGAAGAACATAGGGGAGTCAGTTGAAGTGGGTTGAGTTGAAGAGAGAGAACAACAGTTGAGTTGAGAGAGGAGACATGAGGTCAGGTGGGTTGAGTTGAGAGAGAGAGGTCACATAGAGGTAGGTGGGTTGAAGTTGAAGAGAACATGAGGTCAGGTGTGTTGAGTTGAGAGAAAGAACATGAGGTCAGGGGTATGAGTTGAAAAGAAGAGAACATGAGTCAGGTGGGTTGAGTTGAGAGAGAGGAACATGAGTCAGGTGGGTTGAGTTGAAGAAGAGGAACATGAGTCAGGTGTATAGATTGAGTGGAACATGAGGTCAGTGGGTTGAGTTGAGAGAAGAGAACATGAGTCAGGTGGGTTGAGTTGAAAGAGAGAACATGAGTCAGGTGGGTTGAGTTGAGAGAAAGGGAGCGTGCGTTAAAAAGTCAGGTGGGTTGAGTTGAAGAGAGAGACATAAAGTCAAGTGTATAGAGTTGAAAAGAGAGAACATAAAAGTCAAGTGGGTTGAGATTGAAAGAAGAACATGAGGTCAGGTGGGTTGAGTTGAGAAGAAGGAGAACATGAGGTCAGGTGGGTTGAGTTGAGAAGAGAACATGAGGTCAGGTGTATGAGTTGAGAAGAGAGAACATGAGGTCAGGTGGGTTGAGTTAGAAGGAACATGAGTCAGGTGTATAGAGTTGAGAAGAGGAACATGAGGTCAGGTGGGTTGAGTTGAGAGAGGGAGACATGAGGTCAGTGGGTTGAGTTGAAGAGAGGAACATGAGTCAGAGTGTTGAAGTTGAGAAGAGGAACATGAGTCAGGTGGGTTGAGTTGAGAGAAGAGGAACATGAGGTCAGGTGGGTTGAGTTGAGAGAGAGGAGACGGGTCATGAGGTCAGGTGGGTTGAGTTGAGAGTTGAAGAGGAGACATGAGTCAGGTGGGTTGAGATTGAAGAAGGAACAAGTCAAGTATAGTTGAAGGATTGAGAAAAATCAAACATGAGGTCAGGTGTATAGAGTTGAAGTGGAGAACATGAGGTCAGGTGGGTTGAGATTGAGAAGAGGAGAACATGAGTCAGGTATAGAGTTGAGAGAAGAGAACATAAGGTCAGGTGTATAGAGTTGAGAAGAGAACATGAAGTCAAGTGGAGTTGAGTTGAGAAGAAGAGAACATGAGTCAGTGGGTTGAGTTGAGAAGAGGAACATAGTCAGGTGGGTTGAGTTGAAGAGAGGAGACATGAGGTCAGGTGGGTTGAGTTGAAGAGAGAGAACATGAGTCAGGTGGGTTGAGTTGAAGAAGAGAACATGAGTCAGGTGGGTATGAGTTGAAGAAGAGAACATGAGTCAGGTGGGTTGAGTTGAGAGAACAGAGTCAGGTGGGTTGAGTTGTGGAGAAAGAGGAACAAGGAGTCAGAGTGTATAGAGTTGAGAGAGGAGACATGAGGTCAGTGTGGGTTGAGTTGAGAAGAGAACATGAGGTCAGGTAAGGTTGAGTTGAGAGAGGAGACATGAGGTCAGGTGGGTTGAGTTGAGAAGAGAACATGAGGTCAGGAGTTGAGTTGAGAGGAGACATGAGGTCAGGTGGGTTGAGTAGAGATTAGAAGGAGAAACATGAGGGTCAGGTGGGTTGAGTTGAAAGAAGGAACATAAGGTCAAGGCGTTGAGTTGAGAAGAGAGAACATGACGTCAAGTATATATAGGTTGAAGGAGGAGAACATGAGGTCAGGTGGGTTAGTTGAAGAACATTGGTCAGGTGTTGAGTTGAAAGAGGAAACATGTGGTCAGGTGGGTTGAGTTGAAAGAAGGAGACATGAGGTCAAGTGGGTTGAGTTGAGAGAGAGAGACATGAGGTCAGGTGGGTTGTGTTGAGAAGAGGAGACGTGAGTCAGGTGGGTTGAGTTGAGAGAGGAGACATGAGGTCAGGTGTATAGAGTTGGAGGAGAACATGAGAGTCAAGTGTATAAGAGTTGAGAAGAGAACATGAGGTCAGGTGGAGTTGAGTTGAGAAGAAGAGGAACATGAGGTCAGGTGTATAGTTGAGGAGAGAACATGAGGTCAGGTGGGTTGAGTTGAGAGAGAACATGAGTCAGTGGGTTGAGATTGAGAGGAACATGAGGTCAGGTGGGTTGAGTTGAAGGAGAACATGAGGCATCAGGTGTTGAGTTGAAGAGAGAACATGAGTCAGGTGTTAGAGTTGAGAGAGAACATGAGGTCAGGTGGGTTGAGTTGAGAAGAGAGGAGACATGAGGTCAAGTGTATAGAGATTGAGAGAGAGGAGACATGAGGTCAGTGTTAGAGGATTGAGAGAGGGAGACATGAGGTCAGGTGTATAGAGTTGAGAGAGGAGACATGGTCAGGTGGGTTAGGTTGAGAGAAGAGGACATGAGGTCAAGTGTATTGAGTTGAGAGAGGAGACATGAGGTCAGGTGGTTGAGTTGAGAGAAGAGGAACATGAGGTCAGGTGGGTTGAGTTGAGAAGAGAGGAGACATGGTCAGGTAGGTTGAGTTGAAGAAAAATAAAAGGAGACATGAAGGTCAAGTGTATAGAGTTGAGAGAAGGGAAACATGAGGTCAGGTGGGTTGAGTTAGAAGAAGAGAACATGAGGTCAGGTGTATAGAGTTGAAGAGGAAACATGAGGGTCAGTGTATAGAGTTCAGAGAACATGAGTCAGGTGGTTGAGTTGAAAGAGAACATGAGTCAGGTGTATGATTGAAGAGAACATGAGTCAGGTGGGTTGAGTTGAGAAGAGGGAACATGAAGTCAGGTGTATAGAGTTGAGGAGAGAACATGAGTCAGGTGGGTTGAGTTGAGAGAGAGAACATGAGGTCAGGTGTATAGAGAGGAACAAGGGTCAGGTGTATGAAGAGAGAACATGAGTCAGGTGTAGTTGAGTTGAGAGAGAACATGAGAGTCAGGTAGGTTGAGTTGAAGAAGAACACAAAGTCAAGAGAACAGTTAAGAGAGTCAAGTAAGTGGGTTGAGTTGAGAAGGGAACGTGAGGTCAGGTAGGTTGAAGTTGAGAGAGAACATGAGTCAGAGTGTATAGAGTTGAAGAAGAGAACATGAGTCCGGTGTATAGTTGAAGAGAACATAAAGAACAGTTGAAGAAAGAAAGGAAACATAGGAAGTCAGTCGATTGAGATTAGAAGAAGAGAACATGTAGTCAATTGAGAAGAGGTTGTATAGTTGAAGAGAGAACAGAACATGACGTCAGGGAGGTGAGGTGTGGGTTGATTGAAGAAGAGAACATGAGTCAAGTCAGGTTGAATTGAAGGAGAACATAAAGTCAGTGGAGTTGAAGTTGAAGAAAGAGAACATAGTCAGGTCAGGTGGGTTGAGATTAAAGAAAGAACAGAGGTCATGTTAGTTAGAAGTCAAAGGTGGGTTGAGATTGAAGAAGAGAACGTAAATCAGAGTCAGGTTAAGGATTGAAGAGAACATGAGTCAGAGTGGAGTTGAGTTGAAGAAGAGAACATGAAAGTCAAATGGAAGGTTGAATTGAAAGAGAAGAAACAATAAAGTCAGGTGGAAGTTGACATTAAAGAAGAGAAAAGAAACAATGAAAGTCAAGTGGTTGAGATTGAAGAGAGAACATAAAAGTCAGGTGTATAGAGTTGAGAGAGGAGACATGAGGTCAGGTGGGTTGAAGTTGAGAGAGAGAGGAGAACATGAGGGTCAGGTGTATAGGAGTTGAGAGAGGAGACAGGAGGTCAGGTGGGTTGAGTTGAGAGAGAGAGACATGAGTCAGGTGGGTTGAGTTGAGAGAGGAGAACATGTAGTCAGGTGGGTTGAGTTGAGAGAGAAGAACATGAGGTCAGGTGGGTTGAGTTGAGAGAAGAGAACATGAGGTCAGGTGGGTTGAGTTGAAAGAGAGGAGACATGAAGTCAGTGGGTTGAGATTGAAGAGAGAGGAACGTGAGTCAGGTGGGTTGAGTTGAGAGAAGGGAGAACATGAGGTCAGTATAAATTGACATGAGGTAGTGTATGAGTTGAGAAGAGGAGACATGAGGTCAGGTGGGTTGAGTTGAGAGAGAGGAGACATGAGTCAGCGTATAGAGAGGAGAGAAGAGAACATGACGTCAGGTGTATAGAGATGAGAGAGAGGAGACATGAGGTCAGGTGGGTTGAGTTGAGAGAGGAGACATGTGGTCAGGTGGGTTGAGTTGAGAGAGGAGACATGTGGTCAGGTGGGTTGAGTTGAGAGAGAGGAGACATGAGGTCAGGTGGGTTGAGTTGAGAGAGAGGAGACATGAGGTCAGGTGGGTTGTGTTGAGAGAGAGGAGACATGAGGTCAGGTGGGTTGAGTTGAGAGAGAGGAGACATGAGGTCAGGTGTATAGAGTTGAGAGAGGAGACATGAGGTCAGGTGGGTTGAGTTGAGAGAGAGGAGACATGAGGTCAGGTGTATAGAGTTGAGAGAGGGAGACATGAGGTCAGGTGGGTTGAGTTGAGAGAGAGGAGACATGAGGTCAGGTGGGTTGAGTTGAGAGAGAGGAGACATGAGGTCAGGTGGGTTAGAGTTGAGAGAGAGGAGACATGAGGTCAGGTGGGTTGAGTTGAGAGAGAGGAGACATGAGGTCAGGTGTATAGAGTTGAGAGAGAGGAGACATGAGGTCAGGTGTATAGAGTTGAGAGAGGAGACATGAGGTCAGGTGGGTTGAGTTGAGAGAGAGGAGACATGAGGTCAGGTGTATAGAGAGGAGAGAGAGGAGACATGACGTCAGGTGTATAGAGATGAGAGAGAGGAGACATGAGGTCAGGTGGGTTGAGTTGAGAGAGGAGACATGAGGTCAGGTGGGTTGAGTTGAGAGAGAGGAGACATGAGGTCAGGTGGGTTGAGTTGAGAGAGAGGAGACATGAGGTCAGGTGTATAGAGTTGAGAGAGGAGACATGAGGTCAGGTGGGTTGAGTTGAGAGAGAGGAGACATGAGGTCAGGTGGGTTGAGTTGAGAGAGAGGAGACATGAGGTCAGGTGTATAGAGTTGAGAGAGAGGAGACATGAGGTCAGGTGTATAGAGTTGAGAGAGGAGACATGAGGTCAGGTGGGTTGAGTTGAGAGAGAGGAGACATGAGGTCAGGTGTATAGAGAGGAGAGAGAGGAGACATGACGTCAGGTGTATAGAGATGAGAGAGAGGAGACATGAGGTCAGGTGGGTTGAGTTGAGAGAGGAGACATGAGGTCAGGTGTATAGAGTTGAGAGAGGAGACATGTGGTCAGGTGGGTTGAGTTGAGAGAGAGGAGACATGAGGTCAGGTGGGTTGAGTTGAGAGAGAGGAGACATGAGGTCAGGTGGGTTGAGTTGAGAGAGAGGAGACATGAGGTCAGGTGTATAGAGTTGAGAGAGGAGACATGAGTCAGGTGGGTTGAGTTGAGAGAGAGACATGAGGTCAGGTGGGTTGAGTTGAGAGAGAGAGACATGAGGTCAGGTGTATAGAGTTGAGAGAGAGAGACATGCGGTCAGGTGTATAGAGTTGAGAGAGAGACATGAGGTCAGGTGGAGTTGAGTTGAGAGAGAGGGGGACATGAGGTCAGGTGTATAGAGTTGAGCGAGAGGAACATGAGGTCAGGTGGGTTGAGTTGAGAGAGAGGAGACATGAGGTCAGGTGGGTTGAGTTGCGAAGAGAGGAACATGAGGTCAGGTGGGTTGAGTTGAGAGAGGAGACATGAGGTCAAGGTGGGTTGAGTTGAAAAGTAGAACATGAGGTCAGGTGGGTTGAGTTGAAGAGAGGAGACATGAGGTCAGGTGGGTTGAGTTGCGAAGAGAGAACATGAGTCAGGTGGGTTGAGTTGAGAGAGAGGAGACATGAGGTCAGGTGGGTTGAGTTGAGAGAGAGGAGACATGAGGTCAGGTGGGTTGAGTTGAGAGAGAGGAGACATGAGGTCAGGTGGGTTTAAGATATACTTCATTCGTTCACGAGATGGAAATGTCTTCTGCTTTTATCCATCTCCCCCGATACACAAACGCACACACAATAGGTTGGAGAGGCTGGAGCAGAGGTCAGCTGCATTGCAGAACCCAATGAGCAGTGTAGGGGTTAAGTTCCTTGCTCAAGGGAACATGGGCTGAGAGAGGTCAGAGGTAAGAGGGGATCAAAGGGCTCTGCCGCTGGACTGAGGTTTCACATTTCAGACTTCTCAAGCAACTCCCCACCACCCCCTACACACTCCGCTGCATATCCTCAGGGGGCTCATCAAGCCCAGACCAAACACCTGTGCGTATGCATGCGTGCATAGCTTACTCTGGGGCCCTGGAGAGGGAGCGTGTATGTGTGTGTCAATGTGCATGTTTACGTATTCTGGGGTTGTTGTGTGTGTGTGTGTGTGTGTGTGTGTGTGTGTGTGTGTGTGTGTGTGTGTGTGTGTGTGTGTGTGTATGTTGGGCGTGACCTACATTATCATGGCACTGGCGGTCGCTGTGCCTCCAGAGGATAAAGAGGACAGGCGCTGGCTGGCGTCAGGTCGCTGTTCCATCTCTCTCTCTCTCTCTCTCTCTCTCACACACACACACACACACACACACACACACACACACACACACACACACACACACACACACACACACACACACACACACACACACACACACACACACACACACACACACACACACACACACACACACACACACACACACACACACAACCTCCCCTTGCCACTCGAGCACCCTCTCCATGTGCAGCCAGTCTAATATCATCGTTCCTTTCTGCCCAGAGATCCTCTGATAAGCAGGCAGCCTGGTAAACACAGCACTTTGTTAGGCAGCCTGGCTCTCTCTTTCTCTGACAAAAGAGAGGGAGGGCGGGGGGAGGGGAGGGAGAGGGGGGCTGCTGGGAAATTGTCTCTGAGAGATTACCCCGGCGGTGTGGCTGTGGAATCAGATTATGCGGAGAAGAAGAAGAGGAGAGAGGGAGAGAGAGAGAGCTGAAGTTTGTGAATCTGGAAGGTCTAAACCTCGTCCTTTCCTCCTCTGCAACATATGAATCTGCCTAATTTAAATGTCTCTTTCTTTACCTCCCTCTCTTTAACTCGCTCTCTTTCTCTTCTCACATCCATTATCATCCTCAACCTACATCTCAAACTGGCAAAGGTAGTTACTGCCAACCATCTACACCTCTAACAGAGACCCATCCCTCACATTATGCTAGTTAGACCAAGGTTTATATAATTTTAGAATTTGACTGTATATTTGTTGTAAATAGAATAGAAAAGCTTTAATTTTTCTCACATTGTTCACGACCTGTCATACTTGAGCTCATAGCACTTTGGTTCTTGTTAAGATGTTGACAGAGTAATGAAGACTGACAGCAGAGCTCAACCAATAGATGAGGACTGACAGCAGAGCTCAACCAACAGATGAGAACTGATAGCAGAGCTCAACCAACAGATGAGAACTGATAGCAGAGCTCAACCAACAGATGAGAACTGATAGCAGAGCTCAACCAACAGATGAGAACTGATAGCAGAGCTCAACCAACAGATGAGAACTGACAGCAGAGCTCAACCAACAGATGAGAACTGATAGCAGAGCTCAACCAACAGATGTGGACTGATAGCAGAGCTCAACCAACAGATGTGGACTGATAGCAGAGCTCAACCAACAGATGTGGACTGATAGCAGAGCTCAACCAACAGATGTGGACTGATAGCAGAGCTCAACCAACAGATGTGGACTGACAGCAGAGCTCAACCAACAGATGAGGACTGACAGCAGAGCTCAACCAACAGATGAGAACTGATAGCAGAGCTCAACCAACAGATGAGAACTGATAGCAGAGCTCAACCAACAGATGTGGACTGATAGCAGAGCTCAACCAATAGATGAGAACTGATAGCAGAGCTCAACCAACAGATGAGAACTGACAGCAGAGCTCAACCAACAGATGAGAACTGATAGCAGAGCTCAACCAACAGATGAGAACTGATAGCAGAGCTCAACCAACAGATGTGGACTGATAGCAGAGCTCAACCAACAGATGAGAACTGACAGCAGAGCTCAACCAACAGATGAGAACTGATAGCAGAGCTCAACCAACAGATGAGAACTGATAGCAGAGCTCAACCAACAGATGTGGACTGATAGCAGAGCTCAACCAACAGATGAGAACTGACAGCAGAGCTCAACCAACAGATGAGAACTGATAGCAGAGCTCAACCAACAGATGAGAACTGATATCAGAGCTCAACCAACAGATGAGAACTGATAGCAGAGCTCAACCAACAGATGAGAACTGATAGCAGAGCTCAACCAACAGATGAGAACTGATAGCAGAGCTCAACCAACAGATGAGAACTGACAGCAGAGCTCAACCAACAGATGAGAACTGATAGCAGAGCTCAACCAACAGATGAGGACTGACAGCAGAGCTCAACCAACAGATGAGGACTGATAGCAGAGCTCAACCAACAGATGAGAACTGATAGCAGAGCTCAACCAACAGATGAGAACTGATAGCAGAGCTCAACCAACAGATGAGAACTGATAGCAGAGCTCAACCAACAGATGTGGACTGACAGCAGAGCTCAACCAACAGATGAGAACTGATAGCAGAGCTCAACCAATAGATGAGGACTGACAGCAGAGCTCAACCAACAGATGAGGACTGATAGCAGAGCTCAACCAACAGATGAGAACTGACAGCAGAGCTCAACCAACAGATGAGGACTGATAGCAGAGCTCAACCAATAGATGAGGACTGATAGCAGAGCTCAACCAATAGATGAGGACTGATAGCAGAGCTCAACCAACAGATGAGGACTGATAGCAGAGCTCAACCAACAGATGAGAACTGATAGCAGAGCTCAACCAACAGATGAGGACTGACAGCAGAGCTCAACCAACAGATGAGGACTGACAGCAGAGCTCAACCAATAGATGAGGACTGATAGCAGAGCTCAACCAATAGATGAGAACTGATAGCAGAGCTCAACCAACAGATGAGAACTGATAGCAGAGCTCAACCAACAGATGAGAACTGATAGCAGAGCTCAACCAATAGATGAGGACTGATAGCAGAGCTCAACCAACAGATGAGAACTGATAGCAGAGCTCAACCAACAGATGAGGACTGATAGCAGAGCTCAACCAATAGATGAGAACTGATAGCAGAGCTCAACCAACAGATGAGAACTGATAGCAGAGCTCAACCAACAGATGAGGACTGATAGCAGAGCTCAACCAACAGATGAGAACTGATAGCAGAGCTCAACCAACAGATGAGGACTGACAGCAGAGCTCAACCAATAGATGAGGACTGATAGCAGAGCTCAACCAATAGATGAGAACTGATAGCAGAGCTCAACCAATAGATGAGGACTGATAGCAGAGCTCAACCAACAGATGAGGACTGACAGCAGAGCTCAACCAACAGATGAGGACTGACAGCAGAGCTCAACCAATAGATGAGGACTGATAGCAGAGCTCAACCAATAGATGAGAACTGATAGCAGAGCTCAACCAACAGATGAGAACTGATAGCAGAGCTCAACCAACAGATGAGGACTGATAGCAGAGCTCAACCAACAGATGAGAACTGATAGCAGAGCTCAACCAACAGATGAGGACTGACAGCAGAGCTCAACCAACAGATGAGGACTGACAGCAGAGCTCAACCAATAGATGAGGACTGATAGCAGAGCTCAACCAATAGATGAGAACTGATAGCAGAGCTCAACCAATAGATGAGGACTGATAGCAGAGCTCAACCAACAGATGAGGACTGACAGCAGAGCTCAACCAACAGATGAGGACTGACAGCAGAGCTCAACCAATAGATGAGGACTGATAGCAGAGCTCAACCAATAGATGAGAACTGATAGCAGAGCTCAACCAACAGATGAGAACTGATAGCAGAGCTCAACCAACAGATGAGAACTGATAGCAGAGCTCAACCAATAGATGAGGACTGACAGCAGAGCTCAACCAATAGATGAGGACTGATAGCAGAGCTCAACCAACAGATGAGAACTGATAGCAGAGCTCAACCAACAGATGAGAACTGATAGCAGAGCTCAACCAACAGATGTGGACTGATAGCAGAGCTCAACCAACAGATGAGGACTGATAGCAGAGCTCAACCAACAGATGTGGACTGATAGCAGAGCTCAACCAACAGATGTGGACTGATAGCAGAGCTCAACCAACAGATGAGAACTGATAGCAGAGCTCAACCAACAGATGAGAACTGATATCAGAGCTCAACCAACAGATGAGGACTGATAGCAGAGCTCAACCAACAGATGAGGACTGATAGCAGAGCTCAACCAACAGATGTGGACTGATAGCAGAGCTCAACCAACAGATGTGGACTGATAGCAGAGCTCAACCAACAGATGAGGACTGATAGCAGAGCTCAACCAACAGATGAGAACTGATAGCAGAGCTCAACCAACAGATGAGAACTGATATCAGAGCTCAACCAACAGATGAGGACTGATAGCAGAGCTCAACCAACAGATGAGGACTGATAGCAGAGCTCAACCAACAGATGTGGACTGATAGCAGAGCTCAACCAACAGATGTGGACTGATAGCAGAGCTCAACCAACAGATGTGGACTGATAGCAGAGCTCAACCAACAGATGAGGACTGACAGCAGAGCTCAACCAATAGATGAGGACTGATAGCAGAGCTCAACCAATAGATGAGAACTGATAGCAGAGCTCAACCAATAGATGAGGACTGATAGCAGAGCTCAACCAACAGATGAGGACTGACAGCAGAGCTCAACCAACAGATGAGGACTGACAGCAGAGCTCAACCAATAGATGAGGACTGATAGCAGAGCTCAACCAATAGATGAGAACTGATAGCAGAGCTCAACCAACAGATGAGAACTGATAGCAGAGCTCAACCAACAGATGAGGACTGATAGCAGAGCTCAACCAACAGATGAGAACTGATAGCAGAGCTCAACCAACAGATGAGGACTGACAGCAGAGCTCAACCAACAGATGAGGACTGACAGCAGAGCTCAACCAATAGATGAGGACTGATAGCAGAGCTCAACCAATAGATGAGAACTGATAGCAGAGCTCAACCAATAGATGAGGACTGATAGCAGAGCTCAACCAACAGATGAGGACTGACAGCAGAGCTCAACCAACAGATGAGGACTGACAGCAGAGCTCAACCAATAGATGAGGACTGATAGCAGAGCTCAACCAATAGATGAGAACTGATAGCAGAGCTCAACCAACAGATGAGAACTGATAGCAGAGCTCAACCAACAGATGAGAACTGATAGCAGAGCTCAACCAATAGATGAGGACTGACAGCAGAGCTCAACCAATAGATGAGGACTGATAGCAGAGCTCAACCAACAGATGAGAACTGATAGCAGAGCTCAACCAACAGATGAGAACTGATAGCAGAGCTCAACCAACAGATGTGGACTGATAGCAGAGCTCAACCAACAGATGAGGACTGATAGCAGAGCTCAACCAACAGATGTGGACTGATAGCAGAGCTCAACCAACAGATGTGGACTGATAGCAGAGCTCAACCAACAGATGTGGACTGATAGCAGAGCTCAACCAACAGATGTGGACTGATAGCAGAGCTCAACCAACAGATGTGGACTGATAGCAGAGCTCAACCAACAGATGTGGACTGATAGCAGAGCTCAACCAACAGATGTGGACTGATAGCAGAGCTCAACCAACAGATGTGGACTGATAGCAGAGCTCAACCAACAGATGTGGACTGATAGCAGAGCTCAACCAACAGATGTGGACTGATAGCAGAGCTCAACCAACAGATGAGAACTGATAGCAGAGCTCAACCAACAGTTGAGGACTGATAGCAGAGCTCAACCAACAGATGAGGACTGATAGCAGAGCTCAACCAACAGATGAGAACTGATAGCAGAGCTCAACCAACAGATGAGAACTGATATCAGAGCTCAACCAACAGATGAGAACTGATAGCAGAGCTCAACCAATAGATGAGGACTGACAGCAGAGCTCAACCAACAGATGAGGACTGATAGCAGAGCTCAACCAATAGATGAGGACTGACAGCAGAGCTCAACCAACAGATGAGAACTGATAGCAGAGCTCAACCAACAGATGAGAACTGATATCAGAGCTCAACCAACAGATGAGAACTGATAGCAGAGCTCAACCAACAGATGAGAACTGACAGCAGAGCTCAACCAATAGATGAGGACTGACAGCAGAGCTCAACCAATAGATGAGGACTGACAGCAGAGCTCAACCAACAGATGAGGACTGATAGCAGAGCTCAACCAACAGATGAGAACTGATAGCAGAGCTCAACCAACAGATGAGAACTGATAGCAGAGCTCAACCAATAGATGAGGACTGACAGCAGAGCTCAACCAATAGATGAGGACTGACAGCAGAGCTCAACCAATAGATGAGGACTGACAGCAGAGCTCAACCAACAGATGAGAACTGATATCAGAGCTCAACCAACAGATGAGAACTGATAGCAGAGCTCAACCAACAGATGAGAACTGATAGCAGAGCTCAACCAATAGATGAGGACTGACAGCAGAGCTCAACCAATAGATGAGGACTGACAGCAGAGCTCAACCAATAGATGAGGACTGACAGCAGAGCTCAACCAACAGATGAGGACTGATAGCAGAGCTCAACCAACAGATGAGAACTGATAGCAGAGCTCAACCAACAGATGAGAACTGATAGCAGAGCTCAACCAATAGATGAGGACTGACAGCAGAGCTCAACCAATAGATGAGGACTGACAGCAGAGCTCAACCAATAGATGAGGACTGACAGCAGAGCTCAACCAACAGATGAGAACTGATATCAGAGCTCAACCAACAGATGAGAACTGATAGCAGAGCTCAACCAACAGATGAGAACTGATAGCAGAGCTCAACCAATAGATGAGGACTGACAGCAGAGCTCAACCAATAGATGAGGACTGACAGCAGAGCTCACCCAATAGATGAGGACTGACAGCAGAGCTCAACCAACAGATGAGAACTGATATCAGAGCTCAACCAATAGATGAGAACTGACAGCAGAGCTCAACCAACAGATGAGAACTGATATCAGAGCTCAACCAACAGATGAGAACTGATATCAGAGCTCAACCAACAGATGAGAACTGATAGCAGAGCTCAACCAATAGATGAGGACTGATAGCAGAGCTCAACCAACAGATGAGAACTGATAGCAGAGCTCAACCAACAGATGAGGACTGATAGCAGAGCTCAACCAACAGATGAGGACTGATAGCAGAGCTCAACCAACAGATGAGAACTGATAGCAGAGCTCAACCAATAGATGAGGACTGATAGCAGAGCTCAACCAACAGTTGAGGACTGATAGCAGAGCTCAACCAACAGATGAGAACTGATATCAGAGCTCAACCAATAGATGAGGACTGATAGCAGAGCTCAACCAACAGATGAGAACTGATATCAGAGCTCAACCAATAGATGAGGACTGATAGCAGAGCTCAACCAATAGATGAGGACTGATAGCAGAGCTCAACCAACAGATGAGAACTGATATCAGAGCTCAACCAATAGATGAGGACTGATAGCAGAGCTCAACCAACAGATGAGAACTGATAGCAGAGCTCAACCAACAGATGAGGACTGATAGCAGAGCTCAACCAACAGATGAGAACTGATATCAGAGCTCAACCAATAGATGAGGACTGATAGCAGAGCTCAACCAATAGATGAGGACTGATAGCAGAGCTCAACCAACAGATGAGAACTGATATCAGAGCTCAACCAATAGATGAGGACTGATAGCAGAGCTCAACCAACAGATGAGAACTGATATCAGAGCTCAACCAATAGATGAGGACTGATAGCAGAGCTCAACCAATAGATGAGGACTGATAGCAGAGCTCAACCAACAGATGAGGACTGATAGCAGAGCTCAACCAACAGTTGAGGACTGATAGCAGAGCTCAACCAACAGATGAGAACTGATATCAGAGCTCAACCAATAGATGAGGACTGATAGCAGAGCTCAACCAACAGATGAGAACTGATATCAGAGCTCAACCAATAGATGAGGACTGATAGCAGAGCTCAACCAATAGATGAGGACTGATAGCAGAGCTCAACCAACAGATGAGAACTGACAGCAGAGCTCAACCAACAGATGTGGACTGATAGCAGAGCTCAACCAATAGATGAGGACTGACAGCAGAGCTCAACCAACAGATGAGGACTGATAGCAGAGCTCAACCAATAGATGAGGACTGATATCAGAGCTCAACCAACAGATGAGGACAGTGTGTGTGTGTGTGTGTGTAGGTGTGTGTGTGTGTGTGTGTGTGTGTGTGTGTGTGTGTGTGTGTGTGTGTGTGTGTGTGTGCGTGCGTGCGTGCGTGCGTGCGTGCGTGCGTGTGTGTGTGTGTGAGAGATGGTGTGTGAGATGGTGTGTGAGAGGTTGACACAGACAGGCTGCAGGACAGGGACCCCCTGGGGGAACAGGGGGTTGAGAGGGACGGATGGTCTCTGGAGAGGGGAGGGAACAGAGAATGGATGGAGAAAAGACAGGAGCAATAACAGAGAGAGGAAGAGAGAGCAGAACAAAGGGAGAAGAAGAGAAAGACCAGGGAGTGGCCTTTGTAGAACAGCGCACACTCATCCGTGTGTGTGTGTGCGGCAGCAGAGCCAGGCAGACACTGGGGACGAGCTGTCAGACTCCATTATTCATGGAAGCCTTTTAATATTTAATATCATCAAACTGCAGCTCCCCACGCTACCGCACAGCCATCACACACACACACACACACACTCCACCATCAGACATAGAGGACACATCACCATCACACCCAGAAAGAGAGCGAGAGAAAGATGGGATGATCCAGCAGAAGCCTATTCACCTTTGGCACACACACGGCTGTCTTTTTGATGCAGAGGCTGTGACTGCCTTAGACACAGGGCCGTCAGCGGACACCTTGACAGACCCTACAGCTGCTGCTGACTGACAGGCTGTTAGAGAGAGGGGGGGTTAGACAGGAGGTAGGAGGAGGGGAGGGACAGAAAGAAAGAAAGCGCGAGAGAGAGATAGAGGCTAAGCCCTTATTGAGAGATACATCCTCAGATATCCCTCATTGGAGAGATTTTCCTACAAGGAACAATGTTTTCCCCTCCGAATTAGCGAGGCGTTGCGTATGGAATAATCACATCTAGCTGTCACAAAGAAAGAGTTATTCCTTCCGTGTCGTCGCATGTGCTGTAATTGGATACAATTGAACGTTTGCGGCAATGCGCCTGTCTGCACACACACGCAAACACACCACAGACTCTATGTGCTTTGCACTGATGCTGAATTATAGGAAGCATTGAATCGTTTTTTAGGCTCTCTTGTCGCGTACGCTTTTACTAGGTGGGCTGAACACACTTAAGTCAGCTAAATGACTAACATGTAAGTCTGTGTCAAGAGAATGGTCTGTATGAGTCTAAAGCTCGGGAATTACACTCCTCCCCCAAAGAATTCCACTCCTGGCCTCTGCTTCCGCAGCAAGACATGCAGTCACGGGCAGATTGGAAAATGAGGGGGAGGGAAGGGATTTTCTGAAAGCAGCGGCCAGGGAAAAAACAAAGTTGTATAGAAGCTCTTCAGGAGACTAATAAACTAGGCTGTGCCATCCTCCCATATCTCCTTTGAGTTGATGACACTCCAGATAGCACATTTTGTTCCTTGGAAGTTGTGAGAACATACATTTTGGTTACCAGTTGGTTCTGGGTATGAAACCAGTAAAATGTAAAGTTTTAAATATTCTGAGAATGGAAGTGTACATTTAGCCTGTTCTGGGAATGTTTTACTATGGTCCTCTGAACATTTAGCCTGTTCTGGGAATGTTTTACTATGGTCCCCTGGACATTTAGCCTGTTCTGGGAATGTTTTACTATGGTCCCCTGGACATTTAGCCTGTTCTGGGAATGTTTTACTATGGTCCCCTGGACATTTAGCCTGTTCTGGGAATGTTTTACTATCGTCCCTGGACATTTAGCCTGTTCTGGGAATGTTTTACTATAGTCCTCTGAACATTTAGCCTGTTCTGGGAATGTTTTACTATGGTCCCCTGAACATTTAGCCTTTTTCTGGGAATGTTTTACTATGGTCCCCTGAACATTTAGCCTGTTCTGGGAATGTTTTACTATGGTCCCCTGGACATTTAGCCTGTTCTGGGAATGTTTTACTATGGTCCCCTGGACATTTAGCCTGTTCTGGGAATGTTTTACTATGGTCCCCTGGACATTTAGCCTGTTCTGGGAATGTTTTACTATGGTCCCCTGAACATTTAGCCTTTTTCTGGGAATGTTTTACTATGGTCCCCTTAACATTTAGCCTGTTCTGGGAATATTTTACTATGGTCCCCTGGACATTTAGCCTGTTCTGGGAATGTTTTACTATCGTCCCCTGGACATTTAGCCTGTTCTGGGAATGTTTTACTATGGTCCCCTGGACATTTAGCCTGTTCTGGGAATGTTTTACTGTGGTCCCCTGAACATTTAGCCTGTTCTGGGAATGTTTTACTGTGGTCCCCTTAACATTTAGCCTGTTCTGGGAATGTTTTACTATGGTCCCCTGAACATTTAGCCTGTTCTGGGAATGTTTTACTATCGTCCCCTGGACATTTAGCCTGTTCTGGGAATGTTTTACTATCGTCCCCTTAACATTTAGCCTGTTCTGGGAATGTTTTACTATGGTCCCCTGAACATTTAGCCTGTTCTGGGAATGTTTTACTGTGGTCCCCTGAACATTTAGCCTGTTCTGGGAATGTTTTACTGTGGTCCCCTTAACATTTAGCCTGTTCTGGGAATGTTTTACTATGGTCCCCTGAACATTTAGCCTTTTTCTGGGAATGTTTTACTATGGTCCCCTTAACATTTAGCCTGTTCTGGGAATATTTTACTATGGTCCCCTGGACATTTAGCCTGTTCTGGGAATGTTTTACTATCGTCCCCTGGACATTTAGCCTGTTCTGGGAATGTTTTACTATGGTCCCCTGGACATTTAGCCTGTTCTGGGAATGTTTTACTATCGTCCCCTGGACATTTAGCCTGTTCTGCGAATGTTTTACTGTGGTCCCCTGAACATTTAGCCTGTTCTGGGAATGTTTTACTGTGGTCCCCTTAACATTTAGCCTGTTCTGGGAATGTTTTACTATGGTCCCCTGAACATTTAGCCTGTTATTATATTATTATTATATATGCCATTTAGCAGACGCTTTTATCCAAAGCGACTTACAGTCATGTGTGCATACATACTGTTCTGGGAATGTTTTACTATCGTCCCCTGGACATTTAGCCTGTTCTGGGAATGTTTTACTATCGTCCCCTTAACATTTAGCCTGTTCTGGGAATGTTTTACTATGGTCCCCTGAACATTTAGCCTGTTCTGGGAATGTTTTACTGTGGTCCCCTGAACATTTAGCCTGTTCTGGGAATGTTTTACTGTGGTCCCCTTAACATTTAGCCTGTTCTGGGAATGTTTTACTATGGTCCCCTGAACATTTAGCCTGTTCTGGGAATGTTTTACTATCGTCCCCTGGACATTTAGCCTGTTCTGGGAATGTTTTACTATGGTCCCCTGAACATTTAGCCTGTTCTGGGAATGTTTTACTATGGTCCCCTGAACATTTAGCCTGTTCTGGGAATGTTTTACTATGGTCCCCTGAACATTTAGCCTGTTCTGGGAATGTTTTACTATGGTCCCCTGGACATTTAGCCTGTTCTGGGAATGTTTTACTATCGTCCCCTGGACATTTAGCCTGTTCTGGGAATGTTTTACTATGGTCCCCTGAACATTTAGCCTGTTCTGGGAATGTTTTACTATGGTCCCCTGAACATTTAGCCTGTTCTGGGAATGTTTTACTATGGTCCCCTGAACATTTAGCCTGTTCTGGGAATGTTTTACTATCGTCCCCTGGACATTTAGCCTGTTCTGGGAATGTTTTACTCTGGTCCCCTGGACATTTAACCTGTTCTGGGAATGTTTTACTATGGTCCCCTGAACATTTAGCCTGTTCTGGGAATGTTTTACTATCGTCCCTGGACATTTAGCCTGTTCTGGGAATGTTTTACTATGGTCCCCTGGACATTTAGCCTGTTCTGGGAATGTTTTACTATGGTCCCTGAACATTGAGCCTATTCTGGGAATGTTTTACTATGGTCCCCTGAACATTTAGCCTGTTCTGGGAATGTTTTACTATCGTCCCCTGGACATTTAGCCTGTTCTGGGAATGTTTTACTATGGTCCCTGGACATTTAGCCTGTTCTGGGAATGTTTTACTATGGTCCCCTGGACATTTAGCCTGTTCTGGGAATGTTTTACTATGGTCCCCTGGACATTTAGCCTGTTCTGGGAATGTTTTACTATGGTCCCCTGGACATTTAGCCTGTTCTGGGAATGTTTTACTATGGTCCCTGGACATTTAGCCTGTTCTGGGAATGTTTTACTATGGTCCCCTGGACATTTAGCCTGTTCTGGGAATGTTTACTATCGTCCCTGGACATTTTCCTGTGAGGTTTTATTTACAATCTGAAACAGAATATATTGGATATTTGGAGGTCTTTTTATAACTTCCTTAAAACGTTCACTGAATGTTTCAGCAATAACTCCGCTAGCTTAGGTTAACTTTTTCAAAAGATAGGACACGTGGTTAATGTATTTGCTTAGGCATTAACCATGCAAACAAATGTATTTTTTTATTGTGGCACCGCATCAGTGAGATTCAAACCTATGATCTTCTGTTCTCTAACTATGGAATTAGTTCACTACGCCACCAGGAGGCAGCTAGCATGCCATGTTTTTTACTCATACAAGCTGTTAATTTTAGTCTATTCAAACAGACTCCATTTTAAAGGAAACAAGCACTCATTAAGACCAGATATGACCAAATATTGGCCAACACACCTGACACAATTAACAAGGTAGAGGATAGAGTTTTGTTGACACTGAGAACCAAAAGTATACATTCTTAAATAACATTCTTTGAACGTTACTTTTTTCGTGTAGTTATATGGAATGTTTTCATAATGTTCTGAGAACACGCGTTAAGTAGAACAATGAGGAAAATCCACAGAAGAACCTTGTTTCTTAACGTTCTCTGAACTATTCCCAATATCAAACCAGTTGGAGAAAGTTCCTTGAACATAACCAAAAATATATTACATTTAACCAGGTTTACATTTTTAGGAAACACTCTATTTAAAGTAATGAAATACCAATAAAATACATTATTTTGTCAAGTTCCTTAAATGTGCTGAGGATGTTCCAAAGCCAAGCAACTATTCTATAACATTCCCAGAAAGTTATGGGAAGGTTGTATGCAAAATAACCATGGGACAACTACGCTCTCACCATGCTCTAAGAAACATATGGTTCTCAGAACGTTATGTGCTAGCTGGGACAGGAGGTGGAGGAGGACTGTTTTCCTTCTCAGCGTATGACCCCTCTGCTGTCATATGACCTCTGAGAAATGCAGTGTTTAGTAATTTGTAACCACTTTCTCTTCCAAAAGAGGTCAGAGCTGGAGGGTGTGTGTGTGTGTGAGTGAGAAGCAGCGGTTGTTCGGTGTACTATGCTCGAGTGATGAGTAGCCCAACCTTACGTGAGAACTGAATAATTGTGTTAGCACCCAGACCTAGGCTTTACGTCAGTGGGCTAATACTACAGTGCCTTAAAAAACTATTCATTCCTTGGCATTTTCCTATTTTGTTGCATTTACAACCTGTAATTTAAATAGATTTTTATTTGGATTTCATGTAATGGACATACACAAACAAGTCCAAATTGGTGAAGTGAAATTTTAAAAAATTACTTTATTACTACAAATTATTACTACAAAATTAAAAACAGAAAAGTGGTGTGTGCATATGTATTCACCCTTTGCTATGAAGCCCCTAAATGTATTATTATATTATATTATAAATAAGATCTGGTGCAACCAATTACCTACAGAGTCACATAATTAGTTAAATAAAGTCCACCTGTATGCAATCTAAGTGTCACATGATTTCAGTATATAAACACATATTCTGAAATGGCCCAGAGTCTGCAACACCACTAAGGAAGGCACCACCAAGCAAGCGACACCATGAAGACCAAGGAGGTCAGGGACAAAGCTGTGGAGAAGTACAGATCAGGGTGGGTTATAAAGAAATAACAGAAACGTTGAACATCCCACGGAGCACCATTAAGCCCATTATTTAAAAAATGAAAGAATGTCACCATAACAAACCTGCCAAGAGAGGGCCGCCCACCAACACTCACAGACCAGGCAAGGAGGGCATTAATCAGAGAGGCAACAAAGAAACCAAAGACAACCCTGAAGGAGCTGAAAATCTCCACAGGAGAGATTGGGAGTATCTGTCCATAGGACCACTTTAAGCCGTACACTCCACAGAGCTGGGCTTTACGGAAGAGTGTCCAGAAAAAATAAGTAAAGTAAAAATGATCAAACACGTTTGGTGTTTGCCAAAACGCATGTGAGACTCACCAAACATTTGGAATAAGGTACTCTGGTCAGATGAGACTAAAATTTAGCTTTTTGGCCATCAAGAAAAACGCTATGAATGGTGAAAACCCAACACCTCTCATCACCCTGAGAATACCATCCCCACAGTGAAGCATGGCAGTGGCATGCTTCTAGCAGGATAATGACCTAAGCATACTGTTAAAGCAACACGTGAGTGGTATAAGGGAAACATTTAAATGTCTTGGAATGGTCTAGTCAAAGCCCAGACCTGAATCCAATTGAGAATCTGTGGTATGACTTAAAGACTGCTCTTCACCAGCAGAACCCATCCAACTTGGAAGGAGCTGAAGTAGTATTGCCTTGAAGAATGAGCAACAATCCCAGTGGCTAGATGTGCCAAGCTTATAGAGACATACGCCAAGGGACTTGCAGCTCTATTTGCTGCAAAAGGTGGCACTATAAAGTATTGACTTTGGGGGTGAATAGTTATGCACGCTCAAGTTCTGTTTTTGTCTTATTTCTTGTTTCACAAGAAATATTTTGCATCTTCAAAGTGGTAAATCAAATGATAAACTCCCAAAAAGCTATTTTAATTCCAGGTTGTAGGAAATAGGAAAAATACCAAGGGGTGAATACTTCTTCAAGCCACTGTACATGTAGGTGTGCAGAGGACCCAGGTGTACATTCATTGGCCTTCCAATAAATCATATCACAATCATGCTGAAGAAAACTTTTTCAGCAAACAAAAGGAACCTTTTCAAATGACCAAACCCATTATTGCTTGGCTTTAGGCAGGAGTTAAAGTGAAGCGACCATCTTTTGCAGCTACTTTCAAGTTGCTGTAGTCGATCTTTGTTCCATTCTGCAGCAGTTGAATCAGTCCAAGGCTCTGCTTTATTCGCTCAAACGAATGTAAAGTGCAAAACACACACACACACACACACACACACACACACACACACACACACACACACACACACACACACACACACACACACACACACACACACACACACACACAGTCGGAGCAAGCGAAGAGTAGAGAGCGGGTGTTGGTGCTGTGTATTCAGTGCTGGTACTCGCATTAGCACAACTCCCCTCCGGCCCTCTTCCATTTCCCCCTCGATCTGATTGTTTTTTTGAGCACAGAGGAAGCCGAGCCAGCGTTATCTTGAAGACAGAAAGAGATGCGCTAACTCTTATAAACGCTGTTGTTTCAGAGGTGCCTGTAAATCGCTGCTGCTGTACAGTCATCCATATCAGTAAGGTTGATCAACGCAGCTCTGTCAAAAAAGACCTTTACTGAGCCTCCAAAAAATGTGTTCATATAGAACACCCTGTTGGTAGACGATCAGTAGATTAAGATAAGATAGCCTTGGATTAGAACACAGCCTGTGAAGAGAGAGGTAAGGAGAGATGATGGGGGCAGTGAAAGAAAGGGGGGCAAAGAGGTGGATGAGGGGAGCGGGAGAGAAAGACAGAATGAGTTAGTGAGTGAGAGATCACGAGTGTGTGAGAGATACCCTGCTGCTAACACCACCACTACTACTATTACTACCGTTAGTCCCACCATGGTTGTTATATGTGTACTTTGACAATGTAAGTCATTTAACATGCCATGACAATAAATTCCACTAAATTGAATTGAATAAATTAAAGAGGGATGTAGAGGGGGAAGACTGGTCCTGAAAGCATTAAGGGGCTCGTGATGACTGATAGAGGTCAGAAGGTCACTGGGATTAGGGTAATGGTCCATTGATAATAACATTATTACAAGGTTATAATTGTGAGTAAGCACAGAGCAGGGAAGGTGGAAGGATGAGTCATCACTAAGGCCTGAATCCTTTCCTTAATTAAGAATACCTGTCGAATTAATTCAAATCAATTAAAATGACAACTGCCACCAACACATTTAATTAAGGTAGGCTTTTAATCACACACTGCCCCTGTTGAATCTGCGTTGGCCTAGTCTTTGGAGGCTTCAACAGAACAGACACAGATCCTAAAGTGTCCTTCGTTTTCTCTCTTCCCTCTCGATCCTCTCCCATCCCATCCTCTCCTCTCCTGTCCACTCCCTCTAGACCTCTCCCATCCCATTCTCTCCTCTCCTGTCCTCCTCTAGACCTCTCCCATCCTGTCCTCTCCTCTCCTGTCCACTCTCGAGACCTCCCATCCGTCCTCTCCTCTCCTGTCCACTCCTCCAGACCTCTCCCATCCCGTCCTCTCCTCGAGACATGTCCTCCTACCGAGACATCTCCCTACAGTCCTCTCCTCTACCTCTCCCATCTGTCCTCTCCCATCCCGTCCTCTCCTCTAGACCTGTCCCTCCTCTCCTCTCCTCTCCCTAGACCTCCCATCCCATTCTCTCCTCTCCTGTCCACTCCTCAAGACCTCTCCCATCCCGTTCTCTCCTCTCCTGTCCATACCTCCTCAAGACCTCTCCCCATCCCGTCCTCTCCTCTCCTGTCCACTCCTCTAGACCTCTCCCCTCTCCCGTCCTCCTCTCTCCCTCTCCTGTCCACTCCTCTAGACCTCTCCCATCCCATTTCCTCCTCTGTCCACTCCTCTAGACCTCTCCCATCCCATTCTCTCCTCTCCTGTCCACTCCTCTAGACCTCTCCCATCCCGTCCTCTCCTCCCGTCCACCTCAGACCTCTCCCATCCCATTCTCTCCTCTCCTGTCCACCCTCCAGACCTCTCCCATCCCATTCTCTCCTCTCCTGTCGACTCCTGTCCTCTCCCTCTAGACCTCTCCTCTCCTGTCCACTCCTCTAGACCTCTCCCATCCCATTCTCTCCTCT
>NW_026288562.1:0-28230 GCF_023373465.1 Oncorhynchus keta
GACATTTACATTACATTACATTTAAGTCATTTAGCAGACGCCTTATCCAGAGCGACTTACAAATTGGTGCATACACCTTATGACAACCAGTGGAACAGCCACTTGCATCTAAATCTTGTTGGGGGGAGAAGGATTACCTACCCTATCCTAGGTATTCCTTTGAAGAGGTGGGGTTTCAGGTGTCTCCGGAAGGTGGTGATTGACTCCGCTGTCCTGGCGTCGTGAGGGAGTTTGTTCCACCATTGGGGGCCAGAGCAGCGAACAGTTTTGACTGGGCTGAGCGGGAACTGTACTTCCTCAGTGGTAGGGAGGCGAGCAGGCCAGAGGTGGATGAACGCAGTGCCCTTGTTTGGGTGTAGGGCCTGATCAGAGCCTGGAGGTACTGAGGTGCCGTTCCCTCACAGCTCCGTAGGCGAGCACCATGGTCTTGTAGCGGATGCGAGCTTCAACTGGAAGCCAGTGGAGAGAGCGGAGGAGCGGGGTGACCTCTTGACTGTTTCATCCTTAACATTGTTGGTGCCGACGCTCATAACAATATCTCTATACTCTCTACACTCGCCAGTTTTAGCTTTAGCCAGCACCATCTTCAGATTAGCCTCAACGTCGGTAGCCCTGCCCCCTGGTAAACAGTGTATGATCGCTGGATGATTCGTTTTAAGTCTAATACTGCGGGTAATGGAGTCGCTAATGACTAGGGATTTCAATTTTCAGAGCTAATGGTGGGAAGCTTAGCATCTCAGACCCCGTAACGGGAGGAGTAGAGACCAGAGAAGGCTCGGCCTCAGACCGACTCGCTTAACCTGTTAAGTCGACCCTCTACTTTTTCGAACATTCTCTTAAAAATCGTGCAACATTTCAGCGCCCTGCTACTCAGGCCAGGAATATAGTACATGCATATGATTAGTATGTGTGGATAGAAAACACTCAGACTGTTATAAAACTGGTTAAATCACGGCTGTGATTTAAAATACATCCACAGGTACACCTCCAATTTTATCAAATTATGTCAATTAGCCTATCAGAAGCTTCTAAAGCCATGATGTAATTTTCTGGATTTTTTAAAGCTGTTTAAACGCACAGTCAACTTAGTGTATGTAAACTTCTGACCCACTGGATTTGTGATACAGTGAATATTAAGTGAAATAATAGGTCTGTAATAAATTGTTGGAAACATTACTTGTATCATGCACAAAGTAGATCTCCTAACCGACTTGCCAAAACTTTAGTTAGTTAATAAGAAATTTGTGGAGTGGTTGAAAAACAAGGTTTAATGAATCCAAACTAAGTGTATGTAATCTTCTAACTTCAACTGTACAACAAAACAAGCAGAGAGGAAGAGAGAAAAAGAACACAGAACAGTTTAATTACCTCTGGTTATGGACACTTTTGCCAGCAATAAAGCTTCCACAGCCTGTCCTTCAGACAGTGAACATACATCTGGCAATATTTACATTTTCAACCCCTTGATCAGCTCGCAAGAAAATAGCATATTTTTGGGGAGATATGAAAGCAATAACAGAGATAGGACCGTCCAATCTAAAGCAGCAGATGTCATTTTCAGGATACGTCAATATAGCACAGAATGCCATCTTAGGAGGTTTGTTGAGGAAGATGTCAAGGGTTTTTATACAGAAAGTAACTCCTCACAAGATGTGACAATATGCATAATACACAGAATTTCATTCTACTATATCAATATTTACATTGAAGGCCATCCATTTCTGCCGACTCCATGCATAAAGTATCCAAAAGCAGTTGCTGCCTTGTTATTGGCCGTGTTGTCCAGATAGAACATCTATACAAGAGGTAGACTACGCTTAACACCAGACTGGTATTGTGGTTGTTCATTAGGTGATGGGAAATATGCAATATGCATACAAAATAATATACTATAAGGGCAAAAGGTGAGACCCAGATGTAGACACGGGAGACAGATGGTTTGAGTCTTAATACACTGCTCAAAAAACATAAAGGGAACACGAAAATAACACATCCTAGATCTGAATGAATGAAATATTCTTATTAAATACTTTTTCTTTACCTAGTTGAATGTGCTGACAACAAAATCACACAAAAATGATCAATGGAAATGAAATGTATCAACCCATGGAGGTCTGGATTAGGAGTCACACTCAAAATTAAAGTGGAAAACCACACTACAGGCTGATCCAACTTTGATGTAATGTCCTTAAAACAAGTCAAAATGAGGCTCAGTAGTGTGTGTGGCCTCCACGTGCCTGTATGAACTCCCTACAACGCCTGGGCATGCTCCTGATGGACTAAAGCATCCGCCAACTCCTGGACAGTCTGTGGTGCAACGTGACGTTGGTGGATGGAGCGAGACATGATGTCCCAGATGTGCTCAATTGGATTCAGGTCTGGGGAACGGGCGGGCCAGTTCATAGCATCAATGCCTTCCTCTTGCAGGAACTGCTGACACACTCCAGCCACATGAGGTCTAGCAATGTCTTGCATTAGGAGGAACCCAGAGCCAACCGCACCAGCATATGGTCTCACAAGGGGTCTGAGGATCTCATCTCGGTACCTAATCGCAGTCAGGCTACCTCTGGTGAGCACATGGAGGGCTGTGCGGCCCCCCAAAGAAATGCCACCCCACACCATGACTGACCCACTGCCAAACCGCTTTGGAGGATGTTGCAGGCAGTAGAACGTTCTCCATGGCGTTGTAACGTCGTTCTTCGTTTGTCGAAAGAGAGTCGGACCGAAATGCAGCGTGGTGGTTACTCCTGACTTTAATGAACAAAGTGACACATTAAATAACTATACAAATACAAAAACAACAAACGGAACGTGAAACCTAATTACAGCCTATCTGGTGAAACTACACAGAGACAGGAACAATCACCCACGAAATACACAGCGAAACCCAGGCTACTTAAATACGGTTCCCAATCAGAGACAACGAGAATCACCTGACTCTGATTGAGAACCGCCTCAGGCAGCCAAGCCTATGCAACACCCCTACTCAGCCGTAATCCCAATAATACAAAAACCCCAATACGAACCACAACATATAAAACCCATGTCACACCCTGGCCTGACCAAACATATAACGAAAACACAAAATACAATGACCAAGGCATGACAGAACCCCCCTAAGGTGCGGACTCCCGGACGCACCTCAAAACCATAGGGAGGGTCCGGGTGGGCGTCTCTCCATGGTGGCGGTTCCGGCTCGGGACGTGGACCCCACTCCATTAATGTCCTAGTTCCTCCCCTTCGTGTCCTGGGATAATCTACCCTCGCCGCAGACCATGGCCTAATAGTCCTCGCCCAGAACCCCACTGAACTGAGGAGCAGCTCGTGACTGAGGGGCAGCTCGGGACTGAGGGGCAGCTCGGGACTGAGGGGCAGCCCGGAACTGAGGGGCAGCCCGGAACTGAGGGGAAGCCCAGTACTGAGAGGAAGCCCAGTACTGAGAGAAAGCCCAGTACTGAGATGAAGCTCAGGCAGGTAGTAGGCTCTGGTAGATCCTGGCTGGCTGGCGGATCTGGAAGATTCTGGTTGACTAGCAGATCTGGAAGAATCTGGTTGACTGGCAGATCTAGAAGATCATGGCTGACTGGCAGATCTAGCTGCTCTATGCAGACTGACAGCTCCTTGCAAACTGACAGCTCTGGCTGCTCCATGCAGGCTGACAGCTCCTTGCAGACTGACAGCTCCTTGCAGACTGACAGCTCCTTGCAGACTGGCAGCTCTTTGCAGACTGACAGCTCTTTGCAGACTGACAGCTCTGGCTGCTTCATGCAGACTGACAGCTCTGACTGCTCCATGCAGGCTGACAGCACCCTGCAGACTGGCAGCTCCTTGCAGACTGACAGCTCCTTGCAGACTGACAGCTCCTTGCAGACTGGCAGCTCTTTGCAGACTGACAGCTCTGACTGCTCCATGCAGGCTGACAGCACCCTGCAGACTGACAGCTCTGGCTGCTTCATGCAGACTGACAGCACCTTGCAGACTGACAGCTCCCTGCAGACTGGCAGCTCAGGCTGCTCTGAACAAGCAGGAGGCTCCGGCAGGACCGTTCCAGGACCGGACCCAGTTCCAACACCAGACCCAATCACAGCACCACCAGAACACCGGATGAGATGTGGAAAGGAGGGACCAACGACCTTCACCCGGAGTGAGCAGGTCACAGGAAATACAACCATTGACCTTTGGGTCTAGGGCACTCTTGTGTGTCTGCTAACTCCTCCCCTCTACAGACCCAGATCTCAACCCAGCACCTGCACCAGCTCAATTTCCTGATTACCGGTTCTGTTTTTTCCAGTCCCAGCACGACTTCCAGTCCCTTACCCAACATCTGGACCAACCCAGGTTTTCCTGGTCCAAGTATTGGAAGTCCAGCACCAAACCTGCACATTAAAAAATATATATTTATACTGATCATAAGTATAAACAAAACATGCAACAATTTCAAAGATTTTACAGAGTTAAAGAAATCAGTCAAATGACAATAATTAATTGAACACTAACCTATGAATTTTAGATGACTGAGCGGGGTGCTGCCATGGGTGGGTCTTGGAGCGCATAGACCAACCCACTTGGCAGTCAGGCCCAGCCAATCAGAATGAGTTTTTCCCAAAAAGAGGGCTATATTACAGAGAGAAATTCTCAGCACCACCCCCAACCCCCCTCAGATGCACGTGAAGAAGACGGAGTCCGGTTGGATGTACTGCCAAATTTTCTAAAATGAAGTTGAAGGCAGATTATGGTAGACAAATTAACATTCAATTATCTGGCAACGGCTCTGGTGGATGTTCCTGCAGTCAGCATGCCAATTGCACACACCCTCAAAACTTCATACATCTGTGGCATTTTGTTGAGTGACAAAACTGCACATTGTAAAGTGGTCTTTTATTGTCCCAAGCACAAGGTGCACCTGTGTAATGATGATGCTGTTTAATTCTTGATATGCCACACCTGTCAAGTGGATGGATTATCTTGGCTTAGAATACATTACTAACAGGGATGTAATCAAATCTTTGCACACAATTTGGGAGAAGTACGCTTTATGTGTATATGGAACATTTCTGGGATTTTTTATAACAGCTCAGGAAACATGGGGCCAACAATTTACATGTTGCGTTTATATTTTTGTTCAGTGTAGTAACCATTTCATTAGCCTAAATTGGAATGGTCTTATTATGAATTTTACCTTAATGATATATTGAATGTTGTGAATTTCTTTTAAACTGTTTGAACTTTTTAAACTGTAATGAATTTTGGAAAAAACAAATATATTGACATAAACTAAACTCATGAAAATAAATGACATGTCTCACATGTAACCCTTATACACTGGCCTGCTATTCTTTGTTTACAGACCACATCAGGCCTGCAAGAAGAGTTACAAAATTACAGTAACTTTCCCAAAATTCATAGATTTACCAGAAATCCTGGTTGAAGGATTACGGATTTCCTGGTAATTTCCTCCCGTTTCGAGTTTTAGACATTATATATCTGATGTTATGCTTGAAAGTCCAATGGAGCCATTTTGATCTCAATATGTAATAATTTCTAGGTCAAAATGAAGTACATTACTGTGATTGTTTTCAATCAAAAAATTGCTTGCCTCATATCAAAGACTAATTTCTCAAACAAACATTTTGCTATGACTATTTGGGATTGGTTTGAGTGAGGAGTATTTTAGTCCGAAAAATATGTTGGCTTTTGGAACATTCCAGGTTGTGATGTTTGCTAAAAAGCTGCTAAATATTTAAAAGGGCTGAGAAATATTTCAATCTGTGAAATATTTCATCCAGCGAAATATTTTAGGCTGTGAAGTTAGCAGCGCTAGCTAGTTAGCTACATTGTTAGTGGCACTAGGTAAAAACGACTTATTCTTTGGTATTATGGCGGTCCGCAAACAAATGATATAGTTGCAGGCAAAAAAATTGCATATCAGGAATGACACTGTTAAACATTACAGGTTACTGGCTGCACTGAAAGTATGGTAAACAACAAAAAGTTACTGAATTTTGCGCATTTGTGCCAATCAAGTGGAAGTCTTGTGCCATTTTAAGTGGTTAATGTTTATGTTGTCAAAAGTTGAGCAGCGCTTTTAACACTTTCAGTTTTCGCCATCTTTGTAAGAGCATGTGACTTTTTCAATGCTAGTTAAGGATACTATAGCTATCACGTTTCACATTTGATTTATTAACTACAGAAATGTAAGATGTGTTTTTAATTCTAGTGCTGCTCTGCACACACAAGCTAGCTAGTTAACGTTTGTGCTTGTCCAACATCAAACAACTCGGAAGTTCAAAGAAATTCAAAGTTCCTCCATAGTAGCCGCTTCTCCGTAGGTATAATTATGTTGGCCTAATTCATATACTGCACTACTTTTTTAACCAGGATCAAAAGTAGTACACTATGTAGGATAAAGGGTGCCATGGGATGCACCCATTGACTCTGCAAAGTCTACATGTTGTTTAAGGCAATACTTTCTTCCCTGGCAGTCTGTGCAGGTATAATAAATTGGGATTCATTCCCGGACTAGAATGCTTTTTCCATTCAATGTTAATCCGTTAAACATTAAACACTATAACATGACATAGGGTGGTTTGAATGGGAAGGGCGCTTTGATGGATTGTACTAGAATGAATATGATCGGGTATTTTAAGTGTCATCATCACTTGGGTGGACCATTTTATGCAAAATAAATTTGGTGAAGGATGTGGGTCTACATAATGTTCAAACCTATAGGCTTCAGATTTCTGTCCATAAATTCATGATTTTGTATCCTAAGCTGACTTTACAAATGCGAAAACAGATTTATTACAAATTATATTACAAGCCTTTGTAACATGTTGAACAATGTATGAATCAACTAGATTGGAAGCATTGTCAAATTTGAATGTTATTTATTTTTCCTGGCAAGAAAATCATTCACTCACTGCAATGTTGCTTTTAGAGTGGTTAGATGGAGTTTCAAAGACTCTGTGATCTTCTCGGCTCACTCAGTGTCCAGCAGCAGATAATTACTGATTTCTTAGCGTGCACACTATGAGGCCAAAGGGAATTGGGTGCCATTTGGGACGCTCCCACAACCATTATGACCAGATTGATTTAGCAGAATAATTGGCGTGTCCCCATAAATTGACACCCATCTGTGGGTGAAGTGTTTTTCATTACAATGATGGCAGAAATTTGAAAACCTAGTACCTGAGTAGGGTAAGCAAGACTATAGGACATACTGATTTACGTTACATGTACTCAATGAATCAAATCTTCTGTACAACAGTAGTGGCAATACATAATGTAGGTATGTCAGAGATATACATTTTAGGTTTTGCAGTCATGCTGGTGTTGTCATGATATAACTATGTATCGTTTTGTCTCCTCAGGTGAGAAGCCAAGCATGTTAATAAGCTAAAAATAGGATGCATTTTTTTCCTCTCCATATTTTGGTGCTTGGGGATGTAATGAAATGAATAAATAACTCCAGGCAAAGGTTGCTATCTCAGCTCTATTACATCTCGTGGCTTGGCACAAGCATTTTTGCCAAAGCAGTTGATATAAGATTACCACAAAGAGGTAAATGACTAATGGACAGCATAATATTGTCACCTTCATATTCATTAGTATACATATTTAGCTTACACTCATAATTGGTTAAAATGACTGAGAAATTCAGTGAAAGCAATCAATCAATCATCCTGTTGACATAGAGGTGTCCTCTGAGGGTAACTTTTTTTATTTAACCACACAAGTCAGTTAAGAACAAATTCTTATTTACAATGACAGCCTACTGGGGAACAGTGGGTTAACTGCCTTGTTCAGGGGCAGAATGACAGATTTTCATCTTGTCAGCTTGGGGATTCAATCCAGCAACCTTTTGGTTACTGGCCCAACGCTCTAACTACTAGGCTACCTGCCACCCTCCCTTTGGCAAATCAGATGATGACTCCATTCTGCTCTTTCCTTCCTATCCTAAGGTCTATTCAACGCTGGTCTGACATATCAGAATCCTTGCTTCAAGATTGTTTTGATCATGCAGACCTGGATATGTTCAGGGTTGCCTCTGAGAAAAACATTGACGTATACACGGACACGGAGAATGAGTTAATCTTGAAGTGTATAGGGGATGTTGTTCCCACTGTAACTATTCAAACCTACCCAAACCAAAAACTTTGGATAGATGGAATCATTCACGCAAAACTGGAAGCGCAAACTACTGTATTTAACCAAGGTAAGGTGACTGGGAAAATGGTTGAATACAAACAGTGTAGTTATTCCCTCCGTTAGAAAATCAGACAGTCAGTAGAGAGACAAAGTGGAGTCTCAATTCATCAGCTCAGACATGAGACATACAGTATGTGGCAGGGTCTACAGACAATCACAGATTACAAAGTGAAAACCAGCCACGTCGTGGACACCGTCCCCATGCGCCCCGACAAGCTCAACACTTTCATCGTCCGCCCAAGGACTGTGGGCTCTCGTTCTCCATGCGTAAGACATTCAAACGTGTTAACCCTCGCAAGGCTGCCGGCCCGGACGGCATCCCTAGCCGCGTCCTGAAAATATGTGCAGACTAGCTGGCTGGAGTGTTTACAGCCATATTCAATCTCTCCTTATCCGAGTCTGCTCTGCTGTCTCCACTTGCTTCAAGATGTCCACCATTGTTCCTGTACACAAGAAAGCAAAGGTAACTGAACTAAATGACTATCGCCCTGTAGCACTCACTTCTGTCATCATGAAGTTCTTTGAGTAGGAAACATCATCTCCACCACTCTTACCAAAGTTAATTGTATGGATTTTTTTTCTATTAATAATGTAAAATTAACAGCCATACAGAAAGACTCACGTGAAGGTGAAAATATAGAGGAGGAACTTCTTGGTGCAGTTAAAGCCTTTAAGTCCAGGAAAACTCCAGGGCTGGATGGCATACCAGTTGAGGTATACCAAACCTATTTTTGATATACTCAAAGGACTGTTATTGTCATGTTCTAACCACTCCTATGTAAATGGTAGATTATCAAACACTCAACAAGAAGGTCTGATGTCATTATGACTGAAACAGGGTATAAGTGGTAAATACAAAAATCCAGGAGTAAGGCAAGTACTGGAAACAATAGAACACTATGAAAAATCTGGGAAACCAGGCCTGCTATTCATAGCAGACGTTGAAAAGGCTTTTGATGAAGTACGACTCGAGATTATATATAAATGTCTGGAACATTTCAAATTTAGAGAATCTATCATAAAATGTATAGTAATCCTAGTTGTAAAATAGTAAATAATGACTACTTCTCAGAATGTTTTAAACTGTTAGCTATTAAAATCAGATCCAACATTAATGTCAAGGGAATAGAAATACAGGGCTTGCCCGCGGATCCCGCTAGCAGGATCAAATTCGACAACGTCCAGTGAAATCGAAGTGTGCCAAATATAAAATACAAAATCGTAATATTAAACATTCATTAAAATGCAAGTGTCATACATGATTCTTTAGCTTAGAATCTTGATAATCGGCGAAGGCATAGCAGTCGATTATCTGAGGACAGCGCCCACAACAACATGTGTTTTCAAACCAGCACAGGTGTCACAAAATCACAAATAGCGATAAAATAAATCACTTACCTTTTGAAGATCTTCCTCCGTTTGCAATCCCAAGGGTCCCAGCTACACAATGAATGGTCGTTTTGTTTGATAAAGTCCTTCTTTATATCCCAAAAGTCAGTTTAGTAGGCGTCATTGAGTTCAGTAATCCACCCGTTTAACATGCAGACAAAGAAGTCCCAAAAGTTACAGGTAAAGTTTGTCCAAACAAGTCAAATTATGTTTCTAATTAATCCTCAGGTAGTTTTATATCTAAATAAACAACAATATTTAATACAGAGGATAGTATGTTCAATAGGGAAGGAAAATAACGAAGAGCGTGCCCTCATTCACTCGCGCAGAGACTACTTTTGCCTTAGTGCTCCACATGGATAAACTACTATTCCTCATTGGTTTTTCAAAAACCAAGCCTGAAACCATGTATAAAGACTGTTGACATCTAGTGGAAGCCATATGAACTGCAATCTGGGAGGCGGAAGTCATAGTTTTCATTAGCTTCACATTTGAAAATTCTGGATGGATTTTCCTCAGGTTTTTGCCTGCCATATCAGTTCTGTTATACTCACAGACATTATTTTAACAGTTTTAGAAACTTCAGAGTGTTTTCCATCTCCTATCTTGTAGGCCTGAGTAACAGGCAGTTTACTTTGGGCATGTCAGTCAAAAAACAAAGGTTTCATTGTGTGCTGATGATTCATGTTTTCTTTTAAATCCACAACTTGGATCCCTCCACAGCCTTAGAGGATCTAGATAATTTTTCTTACCTCTCTGGATTACAACCAAATTATGATAAGTGTACTATATTATGTATTGGATCAATAATAAATACTTATTTTACTATTACAATGTCGTTTACCAATAAAATGGTCTGATGGTGATATGTATATACTCGGTATACATATCCCGAAAATAAATAAAAGATCTCTCTCCAATACATTTGTATAGAAAATAAGCAAACATAGATAAGATCTTGCTACCATGGAAAGATAAATACCTTTCTATTTGTGGAAAAATCACCCCGATTAGCTCTTTAGTCATATCCCAGTTTACCTATTTGGTTATGGTCTTACCTACACCCAGTGAACAGTTTTTAAAATTATATGAGAAAAGAAAATTATATTTTATTTGGAACGGCAAGCAAAGACAAAATTAAATGGGCCTATTTCTATAATGAATATGAATACGGAGGGCAGAAATTATTAAATAGTTAAGCATTATTAGACCTCTCACTGAAGGCTTCAGTCATACAAAAGTTATACTTAAATCCGAACTGGTTCTCTAGTAAAATGGTAAGAAGGTCTCACCCTAAGTTCAAGAAAGACCTTTTTCCCCTTTATTGAGATTACAACCTCACAATTTCAGTTATTTGAAAAGGAAATCATCTCCCAAAGATTGCTATATTTATATTATAAACAAGCCATGGAAAGTTGGTTGCAATTTCAATTTAATCCCCAGAAAAGACAAAACAATAACACAACAACTATTGTGGCTAAACTTAAATATACTAATTGATACAAATAAAAAATAAATTGTTTAAAAAAGGAATAATCTTTGTAAATAATATCATACATTTGATTGGTGGAGTTATGTCATACATGCAGCTAACCAAAACATATGGAAATGTTTGCTCTACCCAAAATTACAACAAACTAATTGCTGCATTACCGCAAAAATGAAAGAGGAAAGTGGAAGGGGGAAAATTAAGGAACTTGTCTGTCGGCCCTGCATTAGTATTGTCCATATATAGCTTGTTTTTGGTCACAGGTCCATGAATGGCTGAAAATGACATTATTTAGCTAGAGCTAACCCTGCAGATAGCACTACTGGGTGATCTGGAAAGTCAAAGCCAATCGATCCAAAATATATATTTTCAATTTACAAACTGTAGGAACAATGAGAATATAAATGTTCAGAACGTTTGTGAAACATCACAGCACAGTTGAAAAATGTATGGCTCATAGAATTCCAATATGGATGACGTTAAGACATCAGTCAGAAAGTTAAAGCTTTGTCACAAATGGGTCTTCCAAATGAACAATGACCCCAAGCATACTTCCAAAGTAGTGGAAAAATGGCTTAATTAAGGACAACAAAGTCGAGGTATTGGAGTGGCCATCACAAAGCCCTGACCTCAATCCTATAGAAAAGTTGTGGGCAGAACTGAAAAAGCATGTGCGAGCAAGGAGGACGACAAACCTGACTCAGTTACACCAGCTTTGTCAGGAGGAATGGGCCAAAATTCACCCAACGTATTGTGGGAAGCTTGTGGAAGGCTATCCGAAATGTTTGACCCATGTTAAACAATTTAAAGCCAATCCTACCAAATAGTAATTGAGTGCATGTACATTTCTGACCCACTGGGAATGTGATGAAAGAAATACATGCTGAAATAATTTGCAAATAAATTCATAAAAAATCCTACAATGTGATTTTCTCGATTGTTTTTCCCTCATTTTGTCTGTCATAGTTGAAGTGTACCTATGATGGAAATTACAGGCCTCTATCATCTTTTTAAGTGGGAAAACTCGCACAATTGGTGGCTGACTAAATACTTTTTTGCCTCAATATAACAGGACATTTCAAGCGGTTTAAGTTCAAATTGCCGTTAAGGCTGAGTCCCAACAGTACAAGATTCAAGTTATTTTATGTACTTCAGGCAGTGTTAAAAAATGTATTCTTGGCAAAATATGTGTAGTCAATCTCTGTTATGTTCACAAACCTGGTGGGGTAGCAGGAACTTTAGGACACAATGTTCTAAACAAAAAGTAATTGGCGATGTCCTGGGAACTAGACAAAACCTGCAGGGGACCATGACTGTTTTAATTGAGTTCATGTCAATTATATATTATAAAGTAGAATATTCTCAATTACATTTGACACCTGGGTTTTCACATGTCACCTGTGTAGATTCCTCGTATCACATGTTGAAATTCTACATCCCCATGTTGTCACATTTATTTCACATGAATCACTTTTTCACATTATCACATTAACTTCAGAGAAAATCATGTGATCATGTGAATGTCATGTGGTTTTTCAGTTAGGGATAGACAGCAATTTTCAAGACTTGCCATAGATTGTTAAGCAGATGTAACTTGGCCACTCAGGAACATATACTGTCTTCTTGGTAAGCAACTTCAGTGTAGATTAGGCCTTGTGTTGTAGGTTTATTTTCCTGATGAAAGGTCTGGTGTAAAGCAGACTGAAGAAGGTTTTCCTCTAGGATTTTGCCTGTGCTTAGCTCCATCCCGTTTATTTTTTTCCCTGAAAAACTCCCCATTCCTTATTAACGATCACAAGGATACCCATAACATGATGAAGCCACCACTATGCTTGAAAATATAGGGGCAGTTACTCAGTGATGTGTTCTGTTGGATTAGACCCAAACATAAGCCTTTGCATTTAGGCAAAAAATGTATTCCTTTGTGATGTTGTTTTTTTCAGTATTACTTTAGTGGCTTGTTGCATACAGCATGCATGTATTTTTATTCTGCTTTTCAGTCTGTCATTTAGGTCATTATTGTGAATTAACTACAATGGTGTTGATCCATCCTCAGTTTTCTCCCTTCACAGCCAGTGGACTCTGTAGCTTGTTTTAAAATCACCAATGGCCTCATGGTGACATCCCTGAGCAGTTTCCTTCCTGTCCTGCAGCTCATTTCAGAAGGACGACTGTGTCTTTGTTGTGTCTGGTTGGTTTAATACATAAACCACAGCATAATCATTAAATTGATTGTACTTAAAGAGATGTTCAATGTCTGGTTTGTTATTGTTATCCATCTACTAATCACTGCCCTTAATGAGGCATTCAAAAACTCCCTGTTCTTCGTAGTTGAATCTGGTCAATACGTACAATACTTGACTGAGGCACCTTGTTACATTACATTTTTACAATTTTTTTACATTTTCTTTTCAATTTGACATTATGGAGTACGTCGTGTAGATAAAAACGTCATATTTTTCAATCCAATCCCACCTTGTCACAAAACAAAATGTGAAAAATGATGCAGGGTGAATAATTATGATACCTGCTGTATCTCCTCTGCCTGGGGTCGACCATCTTATTCAAATGCTGCTGAATATTTTGACGTCCGGGTCAGCCAGGGACACGTTTGATAGGAGTGTTTGGCCAGTGGCAAAGTGGCAGCGTGCATCCAAAGATACATTACCTTCATACTTAACCTGTGGATTTCAGTATGTTATTCTGCAAATCTTTCCATCTGCTGCAGGTTCGATCATTTATTTTTAATTCATTTCTTGTTTTGCCCTAAGTGATGCTTTTAATTATAATTTCCCCACAAGACAAAACAAAGCTCCATTTTAAGGGAGCATAATATGTTTATCATTTGTGGATCCAAACTCATAATGGAGGTCAGTAGGGTATATTCCTTTGCCTATTACGCTGATCTGCCTGCTCGTACAAATATAATGGTGTCGGTAATGCTCCTGCAGGGCCATTGGGATTGTGAGAGATGGTTAAAACCTCAACTACAATACAATACCAGATGTTGAGGAGGCGAAACATTTTTGTTTTAGGAAACCGTTATAAATGGATGGGGATGGGTTGTGTGTAGGCTATTGGGATAGATGGTGTAATATCTACAGTTGGATAGGGATGGGGATCAGTGGCGTGGTGTAACGTGGGCTGTTGGTCATGGCTGAGTGCTCTGAACCCCATATCTTCAGAGCCCAGTGAAGCTGTAAAGGGTCTTCATGCATAATCCTCCATTCCAGGTGTAGAAAAACAGTCGCCAAACTGAGACAGCTTCTATGTTTGTAAAGACTTGTGTTCTTATGCTTGTTCAGGTGGCAGCATAGCACAGGTGGCAACAAATTATTGCAGACAAAGGTGGATGTGCATTTCTGTCTTACAGGGGAAGTGGTTTTACATTCAGGGGCCATAATAAATCCACTCATTTGCATAAATTACCATTTGTCTGTTTACAATTATGATTCCTTGTATGCTGAAATGAGGTGTGTTGGCAGAAGCATCAACTAATCCCACCAGACGGAACAGAGGTATTAGTGATATTGTATTGTCACTTAAATACCATAACCAGGAGTTGTAATTTTTAAAGGTTCAATGCAGATGTTTATCTCAATATCAAGTAATTTTTGAGTAACAACTCAATACCTTAATGTGATTTTTCTTCCCCAATTAAAATAATAAAAAATAGCTTCTTAGCTAAGAGCAAGAATTTAGCTTTGACTCTCACAGAAGTGGTCTGGTGGGGAACTGAACATTAACTAATATTGGCAGAGATGTTTGGAACTGTCTTTCTTATTGGTCTATTAACTAATTTACCACCTGAGTGATGTCACCGGGCAGGCCAAAACTCCATCCAATCAAAGCAGGATGAAATGTCAGGCAATCTTTTCAAACAGGTCTTACGCTAAAAGGGAATTCATAAGTTTTTACAATTTCACAGTATTATTCCAACCTCATATTGTGAAATATGCTGACACCAAAGGCAAATCAATTGTTGACTGTACTGGGCCTTTAACCACAGAAACGTGCTTCCACTAAACTGGAAACTGAGTGAAGTGAGGCAAAAAGTTTGTACTTTAAATGAAATGATCCAGACTTGTTTAGCCACCCACCAACTGGGATTACTTTATATTGAGTTAGAGGTTCTGCCTTGGATAGATGAGCATGTTTCATTAAACAATGACATTAACATCACACTAACGTACAGTATGACACTGGTCGTCATAATGTTGCATCAAATGTACATGATCTTGGGGGCATTGGCAAACACAATGTAAGTAATTTCATTTATGTACCCCTAATTGCACTGAATACATTTATTTATCCTACAGCTATTGTAATCAGTAATCATGAGCCTATAAACCAGAGTTACACTGTTAGCACTGAGGCGGTGTGCAATAGTAGGAAGACCACTTTATGCAGCTCACCCTGCCTGCACTATCAGCTCCAATGTAAATAACATGAGTAAGTCTACCTCTGATAAGCTTCCCAGTAAAGCATGAAAAACCATCAAGCAACCCAGAAAAGTGATAAAAAATAGCCAAGTTGAACATATGTAGCCTAAGAAACAAGGTCCATGAAGTCAATAACTTGCTTGAAACAGATGATATTCATATTCTGACTATCTCTGAAACTCACTTACAGTAGATAATAACTTTGATGATACAGTGGTAGCAATATATGGTTATAACATCTACCGAAAAGACAGAAATGCCAAAGGGAGGCGGTGATGCGGTCTATATTCAGAACCACATTCCTTTAAATCTTAAAAACGATCTAATGTTAAATAATGTTGAAGTAATATGGCTACAGGTTAATCTGCCTCATCTAAAGCCCATTCTTCTGGGGCTGCTGTAGACCAACAAGTGCTAAAGGTCAGTATCTGGATAATATGTGTGAAATGCTTGGTAATGTATGTGATATCAACAGAGAAGTTTATTTTCTGGGTGATTTAAATATTGACTGGCTATCATCAAGCTGCCCACTCAGGAAAAACTTCAAACTGTAAACAGTGCCTGCAACCTGGATCTGTCACGACTTCTACCGGAAGTCGTTGCCTCTCCTTGTTTGGGCGGTGCTCGGCGGTCGAAGTCACCGTACTTCTAGCCATCATTGATACATTTTTTCATTGGTTTTGTCTGGTCTTCCACACACCTGGTTTCAATCCCATTCATTACCTTTTGTGTATTTAACCCTCTGTTTCCCCTCATGTCTTTGTCAGTGTCTGACTTCTGCCGAAGTCGTTGCCTCTCCTTGTTCGGGCGGTGATCGGCGTTCGATGTCACCGGTCTTCTAGCCATCATTGATCCTTTTTTCATTTTCCATTGGTTTTGTCTTGTCTTCCACCTGTTTTCTATCCCATTCATTACCTGTTGTGTATTTAACCCTCTGTTTCTCCTCATGTCTTTTCCAGAGATTGATTTATTGTCAGTGTAGTGTGATTGTTTGTATAGGTGCGCGTCGGGTCCTCGTACCCAAGATTTGTTTGTTTGTACATTTATTGTTATGGAGCATACTCTTGGAACTTTATTAAAATACTCAATTTTTACACTCCATTTGACTCTCCTGCGCCTGACTTCCCTGCCACCTATTACACCTATGCATGACACAGAGATTGTTATCTCAGGGTTGTGTTTGTTGTATAGGTGCGCGATGGGTCCTCGTACCCATGTTTGTTTGTGTCTGTTCTTGTTAGTATTATGTTACGTGGACATTTATTAAAAGACTCCATTTTACCTCCGTTTAACTCCTGTGCCTGACTTCTGCCACCTATACACACGACTCTGACAGAATTTTTTGACCAAAAATATGAAGTCAGCAGGAGAGGGACACTACACGCTCATGGAGGTGGAGGAACCCGTCCGGGAACAAGTGGAGGAGATTGACTGTTTGAGCGCAGTCATGGATGGCGTTGACCAGAATATGGACGCTGGGAGAGACAGGAGTTTCTCAAACGCCTCCACCACCACAACCGGATCTCCCTTGAATGCTTTCCCTCTCCTGAACCGAACAGGAAAGCCCTAGAGTGGGCCAGCGCTGTGTGTAGAGAGGAGGATGCGGCGTTGGGCCATTTTGAGCAGTTCACCCGCCATTTCCGGATAGTGTTCGACCACCCACCCGAAGGCAAAGCGGGCGGGTGAACACCTCTATCATCTGAGGCAGGAGACGAGGGAGTGCACAGGAGTTTGCTCTGGAGTTTAGGACCTTGGCTGCCGGCGCTGGATGGAGCGACAGGGCCCTGATCGACCATTACCGTTGTAGTCTACGCGAGGACGTCCGTCGGGAGCTGGCCTGTAGAGACACCACCCTCACCTTTGACCAGCTGGTGGACATGTCCATCAGGCTGGACAACATGCTGGCTACTCGTGGACATCTAGATCAGGGTCTGGTTTTCCATCCTCCCGCACCCTCTCTCCCGAACCTTTGGAATTGGGAGGGATGGTGCGCAGGGAGACCGGAGGGGGTTCCTGCTGGAGCACCATCTATGGTCACAGAGAGTACACTGCTGGTCGGTGCTGGGTTGGTTCCTCTGGGAATAGAGAAGGCAGACAGGGCACTCTGGCATCACCCCAGGTGAGTAGGCACCATTCTCATCCAGAGCCCTCTGTTGCACTAATTTGTCACTTTTCCAGATTTTCCCTGCATTCCCAGTATAAGGCGCTAGAAGATTCAGGCACGGCTGGGAATTTCATTGATAAAAAAGTTTAGCTCATAGTTTAGGGATCCCTATTGTTTCTGTGGATATGCCTTTCCCTATTCATGCCTTAGATAGTCGACCATTAGGTCAGGGTTTATCAGGAGGTCACCGCACCTTTGTGTATGATAACGCAGGAGGGTCACAAGGAGAAGATTAGACTTTTCCTTATTGATTCTCTTACGTATTCTGTGGTGCTAGGCCTACCCTGGTTAGCTTGTCATAACTCCACGGTTTCTTGGTCACAAGAGTGCTCAGTCAGGTCTCCACCACGCACATTCCGTCCGAATATACACGATTTGGCTCTGCCTTCTGTAAAAGAAGGCGCCACCACCACCCCATCGACGGGGATTGTGCGATAGATCTCCTGGTTGACGCTGCATATCCCAGGAGTCACCTGTATCCTGTCGCAAGCAAGCAGAGACGGTGGCCATGGAGACATATGTCTCTGAATCCCTGCATCAGGGGTACATTCAGCCATCCATTTCACCCATCTCAAGTTTCTTTTTTTGTGATGAAGGATGGCGGTTTACGCCGTGCATTGATTATCGAGGTCTAAATAAAATTACGGTGAAATATAGTTACCCGCTACCTCTGGATAAATACGGTTATTGAGTCAATGCACAGGCACGCTTCTTCACAAAATTGCTCATGTCTTTGTCAGAGATTGTTTTATGTCAGGTTGTGTTTGTTGAATAGGGTGCGCGACGGGTCCCTCGTGCCCATGTTTGTTTATGTCTGTTCTTGTTAGTGTTATGGAGCATGTACGTCAGCATTTATTAAAATCTGTTATGGCGAGGGGAACTCCACCCCCATTCAGCTGAAAAGGTGGCGCAGGGAATTCAAAAATATTCTTTAGAAATATTTAACTTTCACACATTAACAAGTCAATACCTAATTAAAGGTAAACATATTGTTCATCTACCCATCATGTCCGATTTTTAAAATGTTTTACAGGAAAACACAACATATATTTACCAAATCAAAGGAAAAACGCAGCCATTTTTTCCAGCCAAAGATAGTGTCACAAAAATCAGATTAGAGATAAAATGAATCACTAACCTTTTGAAAATCTTCATCAGATGACACTCATATGACATGCGTTACACAATACATTTATGTTTTGTTCGATAATATGCATATTTATATCCACAAATCTCGGTTTACATTGACGCCATGTTCAGAAATGCCTCCAAAATATCCGGAGGAATTATAGAAAGCCGCCAGATAACAGAAATACTCATCATAAACTTTGACTAAAGATACATATTTGTACATATAATTAAAGATACACTGGTTCCTAATGCAACCGCTGTGTCAGATTTTTTAAAACGTTACGGAAAAGCCTAACATTTAATAATCTGAGACAGCGCTCAGACGTGAAATTATTTCTCCACCATGTTGGAATCAACAGAAATACGAAATTACATCATAAATATTTCCTTACCTTTGATGTTCTTTCATCAGAATGCAGTGCAAGGAGTCCTAGTTCCACAATAAATTGTTGTTTTGTTCCATAATGTCCAATACTAGTGCCCAATTAGCTGCATTTGCTACCACTTTCAGGTCATGTCCCCATAAACGGACTGCTGGTCCAGGACAACTCGCACGAAAACTTCAAAAATATATATTCCAGATCGAATAAACTGGTCAAACTAAGTAGAGAATCAATCTTCAGGATGTTATTTTCATATATATCCAATAACGTTCAACCGGATCGTATTTCAGCTGCAGCCAAATGGAACAGCATCGGTGGCACCCACAGAGAAATGTGCCACAGGAAAATGGCATTCTGTCGGGACAGTGACTATTTCCCCTCCCATTCGGTCAAAGTTCACAGCAAAAGCTCCATTCCACTTTCTACCGAATGAGGACATCTAGTGAAGGCGTAGGAAGTGCTACCAGATCCATATCTTGTTGGGAAAGGAGGGCATGACGTCAAAGTTGACCCACATTCAGAATTTCACTTCTTGTTTGGAAGATTACCCTATGAGTTCTGTTATACTCACAGACATATTTCAAACAGTTTTAGAAACTTCAGAGTGTTTTCTATCCAATAGTAATAATAATATGCATATATTAGCAATCTAGGACAGAGAAGGATGCAGTTCACTATGGGAACGCAATTCATCCAAAGTGAAAATTCTGCCCCCTATCCTCAACAAGCCACATGATTTCTTAATTTGCAGTACGTTTGCCAATCAGTTTGGCTGCCAGACTTATTTGCCTTACCTTTTGCCTCATCCCTCTCAACCACACCATTTTTTAATTCCTCATCAATCCAAGTGGATTTAACAGTTTTTACAGTCATTTTCTTAAAGGTCCAATTACAGTATTAGTAACTGGAATAAGCAATTTCATAAATGTGTCAAGTGCAGCTTCTGGTTGCTCCTCATTACACACCAACAAAAACTACAAAACTTCTTGTTTGACCTCTTGTACACTATATTAGGCCCAGCCTTTGGAACTTTAGTTTTCCTAGACTATATTATAAGGCTATATTGTATTGAGATCACTTCATCCTATGGATTTGAGGCCTCCTTAAATTGTACTGAGGTACACCCTCTCATAGATCATTTATATGACAACAACAGTATGCATATTTCTACCATGTTATTGACTTGTTTATTGTTTATTGTTTACTCCATGTGTACCTCTGTGTTGTTGTCTGTTCACGCTGCTATGCTTTACCTTGGCCAGGTCGCAGTTGCAAATGAGAACATGTTCTCAACTAGCCTACCTGGTTAAATAAAGGTGAAATAAATAAAATAAAAAATATGACCACCCTACAACTGTGTGTACGCATGTTTGTGCAGGTGTGTGTTAGTAAGTAGCCTTGCACAAGCTTTGGCTTGTGCGTGCGGAATAGCTCACAGGGCAGGAGCCTATCTCCTGTTTCTGTAAGCGTGAGGTAGGCTTGAGGAAGTTGGATATATAAGTGTGTGTATTTGTGCAACATATTTTATGCAAATAATCACAACATATGTGACCCGTTTCAGGAAAATAGGCATATGTCGTGGGTCACTACTTCACACGAGCTGTTTTTTTAATCAAAATGCATTTTTTGGACAGAAATGCCTTCTAGAACATGTGAACTTTCATGTGCCTTAAAAAAAAACTTGTATGCCATCTATAATTATGAATACAATTGTTAAATAACAAGCCTAATTGGTTTAGCTTCAGAAAAAGCTAGCAACCTTCCCGATAGACATGATTGGATGAGATAATGAGTGTGCTGGACATGTCGAGAGATGAATTTGGATTTGTCTGCCATGTAGCGGCAGGGTAGCCTAGTGGTTAGAGCGTTGGACTAGTGACTGGAAAGTTGCAAGTTCAAATCCCTGAGCTGACAAGGTACAAATCTGTCATTCTGCCCATGAACAGGCAGTTCCTAGGCTGTCATTGAAAATAAGAATTTGTTTTTAACTGACTTGCCTAGTCAAATAAAGTGCAATAGGAATGTTATTTGATGCTGGGGTGCCTATCTTAGGCACAATAATAGTGAAAAGTTTCCTGTGCAGTAAAACTACAATTTCATATGCAAATAAGCTTTTCTGAGATCCCAACTGAGACAACACTCAATCGGGATCGACCCTCTCAATTAGACTTATGAATTATTGATTCCAAAGACCAAACACCACAAAGCTTTTTACTACATATTTCAAAACATTCGCAACCATTTTTTAAAATGTGTGTTTCAAAGACTTGCAGCGTGTGAGAATTACATTTTTCATGAAACTTCATTAACTTGATGTAGTTATTCAGAGATCCTCTTTGAAGAAAGTGTCTTAATTGTCACTCTAACTTCCTGCTCTGTTTTTTTTACAGTTTGTCTCAACAAGATCACCCAGGTGTATTACGTAACCAACAACTATTTGGAGATGGTGACAAACTGATGGACATTTTAGTTCAGTTATACCTTTTGTTCCTTGGTTTTTATAAGCTTTAACTAAATAAAAATGTACAGTGCCTTGCGAAAGTATTCGGCCCCCTTGAACTTTGCGACCTTTTGCCACATTTCAGGCTTCAAACATAAAGATATAAAACTGTATTTTTTTGTGAAGAATCAACAAGTGGGACACAATCATGAAGTGGAATGACATTTATTGGCTATTTCAAACTTCTTTAACAAATCAAAAACTGAAAAATTGGGTGTGCAAAATTATTCAGCCTTACTTTCAGTGCAGCAAACTCTCTCCAGAAGTTCAGTGAGGATCTCTGAATGATCCAATGTTGACCCTAAATGACTAATGATGATAAATACAATCCACCTGTGTGTAATCAAGTCTCCGTATAAATGCACCTGCACTGTGATAGTCTCAGAGGTCCGTTAAAAGCGCAGAGAGCATCATGAAGAACAAGGAACACACCAGGCAGGTCCGAGATACTGTTGTGAAGAAGTTCAAAGCCGGATTTGGATACAAAAAGATTTCCCAAGCTTTAAACATCCCAAGGAGCACTGTGCAAGCGATAATATTGAAATGGAAGGAGTATCAGACCACTGCAAATCTACCAAGACCTGGCCGTCCCTCTAAACTTTCAGCTCATACAAGGAGAAGACTGATCAGAGATGCAGCCAACAGGCCCATGATCACTCTGGATGAACTGCAGAGATCTACAGCTGAGGTGGGAGACTCTGTCCATAGGACAACAATCAGTCATATATAGCACAAATCTGGCCTTTATGGAAGAGTGGCAAGAAGAAAGACATTTCTTAAAGATATCCATAAAAAGTGTTGTTTAAAGTTTGCCACAAGCCACCTGGGAGACACACCAAACATGTGGAAGAAGGTGCTCTGGTCAGATGAAACCAAAATTGAACTTTTTGGCAACAATGCAAAACGTTATGTTTGGCGTAAAAGCAACACAGCTCATCACCATCCCCACTGTCAAACATGGTGGTGGCAGCATCATGGTTTGGGCCTGCTTTTCTTCAGCAGGGACAGGGAAGATGGTTAAAATTGATGGGAAGATGGATGGACCATTACAGGACCATTCTGGAAGAAAACCTGATGGAGTCTGCAAAAGACCTGAGAATGGGACGGAGATTTGTCTTCCAACAAGACAATGATCCAAAACATAAAGCAAAATCTACAATGGAATGGTTAAAAAATAAACATATCCAGGTGTTAGAATGGCCAAGTCAAAGTCCAGACCTGAATCAATCGAGAATCTGTGGAAAGAACTGAAAACTGCTGTTCACAAATGCTCTCCATCCAACCTCACTGAGCTCGAGCTGTTTTGCAAGGAGGAATGGGAAAAATGTCAGTCTCTCGATGTGCAAAACTGATAGAGACATACCCCAAACGACTTACAGCTGTAATCGCAGCAAAAGGTGGCGCTACAAAGTATTAACTTAAGGGGGCTGAATAATTTTGCACGCCCAATTTTTAAGTTTTTGACTTGCTAAAAAAGTTTGAAATATCCAATAAATGTCGTTCCACTTCATGATTGTGTCCCACTTGTTGTTGATTCTTCACAAAAAATACAGTTTTATATCTTTATGTTTGAAGCCTGAAATGTGGCAAAAGGTCGCAAAGTTCAAGGGGGCCGAATACTTTCTCGCAAGGCACTGTAAATAAACTATACTATGAAACAAAGATCAATTACATGAAGAATGATAGTAAAAATCTTTGGAAAGAATTGAAAAAATTATTGTTAGTTGCACTTCCTACAGCTTCCACTAGATGTCAACCATCTTTAGAAACTTGAATGAGGATTGTTGTTAGCGTGTTCACCCCAGTAATCCATCGTCTTGATGCGCGAGCACTTCCTCCAGACAAAAACTCGAAAAGTTCTGTTACAGTCTGTAGAAACAAGTCAAATGATGTATGCAATCAATCTTTAGGATGTTTTTAACATAAATCATCCATAAGGTTCCAACCGGAGAATTTCATTGTCTGAAGAATAGCATTGGAACGAGAGCAAACTCTGCCGGAGCACGCGTCATGAGAACGAGTCTCTCTGCCAGACCTATCACCAAAACATTCTTATGAGCCCCTCCTTTAAAGTAGAATCCTCAAACCAGTTTCTAAAGATGGTGACATCTAGTGGAAGCCCTAGGAAGTACATCCTCATTCATATCTCATTGGGATTTCAATAGGCACTGTTTTGAAAATCGATTTCTCACTTCCTGTTTGGATTTCTTCTCAGGTTTTCGCCTGCCATATGAGTTCTGTTATACTCATAGACATCATTCAAACAGTTTTAGAAACTTCAGAGTGTTTTCTATCAATACTAATAATGATATGCATATATTAGCATATGGGACAGAGATGGAGGCAGTTCCGCCTGGGCACACTATTCATCCAAAAGTGAAAATGCTGCCCCCAATCCCAAAAAGGTTAACAACACTATCAACAAGGCAGGTCCTACAGGCCCTAGTTTTGTTGCACCTCGACTACTGTTCAGTCGTGTGGTCAGGTACAACATAACATGACTTTGCAATTGGCTCAGAACAGGGCAGCTGGCCCTTGGATGTACACAGAGAGCTAATATTAATAATATATTAGAGTAGGGGCCTGAGGGCACACAGTGTTGTGAAATCAGTGAATCTGTGAATGTATTGTAATGTTTTTAAAATTGTATAAACTGCCTTAATGTGCTGGACCCCATAAGTTGTAGCTGCCTCGGCAGCAGCTAATGGGGATCCATAATAAATACAAATACAAATACAAATTAGCAGTGTGCAAAGTGCCAGTCTCACCAGTTCATGCATAAATATGTTTGGTGCAACTTGAAACATAGAAACCAATATTGTTTTTTTTTCTTTTCAAACGGCTAGCTGCCTAGTATGCAAATTATTAATTCACACCAACCTCTTTCTCTCTGTCTCTTTCTCTGTCTATCTCTCTCTCACCCTCTCATTTCCTCTCTCTGCTGCATGTTTTATTCATTCTGGATCTCTTTCTTTGGTACTTTTAGTTGTTTGGTTTCTGATTTTGATGACTAGCATGCACTCACATTTCTGGCAGTGTTATTGATAATCTATTTTCATATATCCACATTTCCGTATTGATTTTTTGTGTAATTTTCTAAAACAAAAGTTGGCTTCTTTATGAAATTGGTGAATGGCAAAGGCAACTACTTTTCTCTCAGGACAACTGAGAGAAACCTGTTTGGAACCATCTACACCCTGCTCTGAATACACACCATCCCTTCCTCTATCAGTAAGCTTGTCTGGCATCTGTCGCTTGTAGTTTTCCTCACATTTCACGAGTTTGCATGAGATTTATACTGTTATTTGGCTCATAGAATCACCATGTCTGAACCTCACTTTTATTATTGTTGTTGACCTAGGTAGGACAGGCTATATAAACTGGGCTTTGAATCCCACAATGAAATTACTGAATTTTATAAGTGAACGTTTTTAAGTTTTATATTTTTGCACTAATGATAGCAGATTAAAGCATTTGCAGCAAGGGACAGTTTGCATGTACTATATTGAGTGATGGATTGATTAATCTTATGCTACACATAGATTTAAAAAAATGTTTCTAAAATAATCAAATTATTTTGTTAGATTTTTACACCTGTTACTGAAATGGCTGTCCCAGTTTAAAATGGCTATTCCTAACCCTGGCAGTCATTATGAATTCAGGTTGTGGGTGAATAAACGTTTCAACTGTTTGATAACCTAATGCTGTCTGCATTCCTATCGTCACTTTGCAAGCCAGCATAATGTGACTTGCAGTTACAAAATGTAAATTTCACAGGTTTTCCAGAAATGGAATATTCATGGCTATCCTTCAACCAGATTTTTAATTTTAAAGGTCCTGAACAAACATTCTGAAAAGTACTTCTCTTGCATTGTTAACTACCAGAAGTTTGAAAAGACAGGGCTGAGTGGTCGGGAGATTACATTAATGAGCTCGCCTTGACTGACAGCTCTTTCGAATGCCAATGTCAAGCAACTTGGATGCAGTGAGCAGTGTTGCAGTAGAATCATCTCAAGCAAATTTGGTGAAATTGTATCATTATATAAATTGTTTTTATACTGTACATCTCCCGTTTGACATGTCTCTTGCGGTGCACTTCACAGCAGCACTCGGCACTGATGGATGTGTTGACTTGACAACTGTGTCCGAGTTTTGTCTGAGTCTTTTATTCAATGTTGGCTGAATACCTAGCTAGCCAGTAACTAGCTAACACCAGACACTGATGAAATGGGAAATATACAAATATCTTTGCCATAGATGAATAGGGTAAACTTTTAATTATGTTTGCTGACACCCTACAGTCATATTTTGGCACCATTAGAGTAGCTATCTAGGTATATAACTCAAACCCCTGTGCAAACACGACTTTTTCGGTGTTAGTGACAAGGCAGTAATTAATTAATTAGGTAAGAGAATATGTTGTCATTGGTGTAGTTCAATGAGAGTTAAGGTGATGTCCATCAAAATCTTTTGCAAAAATGATGCATTCATTGTGAAGCTGTACTGTATTTTGTCAAAAACTGTTAAAACTGTCACCCCTCCCAGCACCCCATTCTATCGCCAAGTCAGTACTGGGGCCCAAGACCTGAGAACAACCAAGAACAATCCAACAACAGAAACGACCAGCTTGAGCACAGGTGTGCAAGAACTCATTCTAGAGGGTTCACAAGTCTGTGCGTTTTGCTCCTCCCATGTACTTGATTGAGGTCACTAATTAGTAAGGGCACTCTTACCACCTGGTTGTCTAGGCCTCTAAATCCTCTTAGAGGATTTAAGACATACCCAAATCTAACTGCCTGTAGCTCTGGCCCAGAAGCAAGGATATGCATATTATTGGTACCATTTGAAAGAAAACTCTGAAGTTTGTGTAAATGTGAATTGAATGTAGGAGGATATTGTCACGTTCTTTCAAAATCGAACCCAGAAGCAGACCAGGACAAGGAGAGTAGGAAGAAGGTGAGTATTTATTTACAAGTGAATGTGAATGGGTAGATATATCCAGGTGGCGTAGCGGGCAGCGGTGGTGAGTTGATGGGAGTAAATAGGTGGATCCAATGGGGTAGCGGAATCCTCCGACGACCAGGCGGGAATGGGGTAAATGATCCGGGTGAGTAACTGAAGACAGAACAAACAAAGTTTAAGGCAAGCAATACATAAAAAACAACAAAACAAATTCTATCCAACTTGAGGCTGATACTATGGCACAACATACTGTTCATGCCTAACGGTCCGGCAGGGAATAGATGTCAGGTCAGAGATTTTGAAGGGGAGAGTTGATGATCAGGACAGGTGTGCAGATTACTGATGGGATACAGGTGCGGGTGAACATGATCTCCCAACAAGCTAATTCGCCTGGCAACCAGACAGGGTGCGTTCCAGGACACCGGAAACACACTCCAGGACAGAAACACAGGCAAACACACACAATAGATCTGGTTTAGATAATACAATGAAAAAGAACATACTTTTTTATTTTTGTATCATAATCTTTAAAATGAACAACATAAAACAAACATTCAGATAGGATGATGCAGACAATTTCAGTGAAACATATAAGGAGGGCAACAGTACTTGTGCAAAGTTTCAGAATGATAACTTCCAAAATGAGTGTGCTACATGACATTTATCATGAAGTCACCCAGGTGTCCCACACAAGTAGCCCAAATGTACCCAAGTGGCCAAATTGGTGAAGGTATACATTTTGAAACCAATAACTATATACAAAATGCCAAAATAACATGGGTAACTATTTGGGTAACTATTTACACACTTTCATTATTTGGAAGACCCTCAGTCCTCTATCAAATCCAATGTATTTATATAGCCCTTCATACATCAGCTAATATCTCAAAGTGCTGTACAGAAACCCAGCCTAAAAACCCAAACAGCAAGCAATGCAGGTGTAGAAGCACGGTGGCTAGGAAAAACTCCCTAGAAAGGCCAAAACCTAGGAAGAAACCTAGAGAGGAACCAGGCTATGTGGTGTGGCCAGTCCTCTTCTGGCTCTTCTGGCTCTTCTGAACATGGCCGAGATGTTCAAATGTTCATAAATTACCAGCATGGTCCAATAATAATAAGGCAGAACAGTTGAAACTGGAGCAGCAGCATGGCCAGGTGGGGAGGGGGGCGCCAACCCAGACAGGATGACCACATCAGTGACTCAACCCACTCAGGTGACGCACCCCTCCCAGGGACGGTATGAGAGAGCCCCAGTAAGCCAGTGACTCAGCCCCTGTAATAGGGTTAGAGGCAGAGAATCCCAGTGGAAAGAGGGGAACCGGCCACTGCAAGGGCGGTTCATTGCTCCAGAGCCTTTCCGTTCACCTTCCCACTCCTGGACCAGACTACACTCAATCATATGACCCACTGAAGAGATGAGTCTTCAGTAAAGACTTAAAGATTGAGACCGAGTTTGCGTCTCTGACATGGGTAGGCAGACCGTTCCATAAAAATTGAGCTCTATAGGAGAAAGCCCGAACACCGAAATTTACAGTTGATTTGTCAGAGGACAAACCATTCACAGA
>NW_026288563.1:0-18147 GCF_023373465.1 Oncorhynchus keta
TCATCTCAAATAGACAACACAGCAAAAATTGGACATCCAGAGTGCATCAAACATGATTTAGAGCTTGTTTATGGAAAAAAACGTTTTTTCTGTATTTCAGTGTTGCAACTTGCGGAAAACTGTCCACAATGTTCATTTCATCTCAAATAGACAGCACAGCAAAAATTGGACATCTAGAGTGCATCAAACATGATTTAGAGCTTGTTTATGGAAAAAAACGTTTTTTCTGTATTTCAGTGTTGCAACTTGCGGAAAACTGTCCACAATGTTCATTTCATCTCAAATAGACAGCACAGCAAAAATTGGACATCCAGTGTGCATCAAACATGATTTAGAGCTTGTTTATGGAAAAACAAGTTTTTTCTGTATTTCAGTGTTGCAACTTGCGGAAAACTGTCCACAATGTTCATTTCATCTCAAATAGACAGCACAGCAAAAATTGGACATCCAGAGTGCATCAAACATGATTTAGAGCTTGTTTATGGAAAAAAATTTTTTTTCTGTATTTCAGTGTTGCAACTTGCTGAAAACTGTCCACAATGTTCATTTCATCTCAAATAGACAGCACAGCAAAAATTGGACATCCAGAGTGCATCAAACATGATTTAGAGCTTGTTTATGGAAAAAAAACGTTTTTTCTGTATTTCAGTGTTGCAACTTGCGGAAAACTGTCCACAATGTTCATTTCATCTCAAATAGACAGCACAGCAAAAATTGGACATCCAGTGTGCATCAAACATGATTTAGAGCTTGTTTATGGAAAAAACATTTTTTTTCTGTATTTCAGTGTTGCAACTTGCGGAAAACTGTCCACAATGTTCATTTCATCTCAAATAGACAGCACAGCAAAAATTGGACATCCAGAGTGCATCAAACATGATTTAGAGCTTGTTTATGGAAAAAAAACGTTTTTTCTGTATTTCAGTGTTGCAACTTGCTGAAAACTGTCCACAATGTTCATTTCATCTCAAATAGACAGCACAGCAAAAATTGGACATCCAGAGTGCATCAAACATGATTTAGAGCTTGTTTATGGAAAAAACATTTTTTTTCTGTATTTCAGTGTTGCAACTTGCGGAAAACTGTCCACAATGTTCATTTCATCTCAAATAGACAGCACAGCAAAAATTGGACATCCAGAGTGCATCAAACATGATTTAGAGCTTGTTTTTTTAAAAGTGCTTATTTCTGGATTTCCATGTTGCAACTTGCTGAAAACTGTCCACAAAGTTAATTTCATCTCAAATAAGACAGCACAGCAAAAATTGGACATCCAGAGTGCATCAAACATGATTTAGAGCTTGTTTATGGAAAAGTGCTTATTTATGCATTCTACAGTGTTTTCATAACATTTCGAATAAACATAACAAAACAAAATGTTATCCAGAGTGCATTCAAACATGATTTAGAGCTTGTTTATGGAAAAGTGCTTATTTATGCATTCTACAGTGTTTTCATAACATTTCGAATAAACATAACAAAACAAAATGTTATCCAGAGTGCATCAAACATGATTTAGAGCTTGTTTATGGAAAAGTGCTTATTTATGCATTCTACAGTGTTTTCATAACATTTCGAATAAACATGACAAAACAAAATGTTATCCAGAGTGCATCAAACATGATTTAGAGCTTGTTTATGGAAAAGTGCTTATTTCTGGATTTCCATGTTGCAACTTGCTGAAAACTGTCCACAAATGTTAATTTCATTTCAAATAAGACAGCACAGCAATAATTGGACATCCAAAGTGCATCAAACATGATTTAGAGCTTGTTTATGGAAAAGTGCTTATTTATGCAGTCTACAGTGTTTTCATAACATTTCGAATAAACATAACAAAACAAAATGTTATCCAGAGTGCATCAAACATGATTTAGAGCTTGTTTATGGAAAAGTGCTTTTTCATGCATTCTACAGTGTTTTCATAACATCTCGAATAAACATAGCAGAACAAAATGTTATCCAGAGTGCATCAAACATGATTTAGAGCTTGTTTATGGAAAAGTGCTTATTTCTGGATTTCCATGTTGCAACTTGCTGAAAACTGCCCACAATGTTAATTTCATCTCAAACAGACAAGCACAGCAAAAATTGGACATCCAGAGTGCATCAAACATGATTTAGAGCTTGTTTATGGAAAAGTGCTTATTTATGCAGTCTACGGTGTTTTCATAACATCTCGAATAGACACAACAAAACAAAATGTTATCCAGAGTGCATCAAACATGATTTAGAGCTTGTTTATGGAAAAGTGCTTATTTCTGGATTTCCATGTTGCAACTTGCTGAAAACTGTCCACAATGTTAATTTCATCTCAAATAGACAAGCACAGCAAAAATTGGACATCCAGAGTGCATCAAACATGACTTAGAGCTTGTTTATGGAAAAGTGCTTATTTCTGGATTTCCATGTTGCAACTTGCTGAAAACTGTCCACAATGTTAATTTCATCTCAAATAAGACAGCACAGCAAAAATTGGACATCCAGAGTGCATCAAACATGATTTAGAGCTTGTTTATGGAAAAACATTTTTTTTTCTGAATTTCAGTGTTGCAACTTGCGGAAAACTGTCCACAATGTTCATTTCATCTCAAATAGACAGCACAGCAAAAATTGGACATCCAGAGTGCATCAAACATGATTTAGAGCTTGTTTATGGAAAAAAACGTTTTTTCTGTATTTCAGTGTTGCAACTTGCGGAAAACTGTCCACAATGTTCATTTCATCTCAAATAGACAACACAGCAAAAATTGGACATCCAGAGTGCATCAAACATGATTTAGAGCTTGTTTATGGAAAAAAACGTTTTTTCTGTATTTCAGTGTTGCAACTTGCTGAAAACTGTCCACAATGTTCATTTCATCTCAAATAGACAGCACAGCAAAATTGGACATCAGAGTGCATCAAACATGATTTAGAGCTTGTTTATGGAAAAAAACGTTTTTTCTGTATTTCAGTGTTGCAACTTGCGGAAAACTGTCCACAATGTTCATTTCATCTCAAATAGACAGCACAGCAAAAATTGGACATCCAGAGTGCATCAAACATGATTTAGAGCTTGTTTATGGAAAAAAACGTTTTTTCTGTATTTCAGTGTTGCAACTTGCGGAAAACTGTCCACAATGTTCATTTCATCTCAAATAGACAGCACAGCAAAAAAATTGGACATCCAGAGTGCATCAAACATGATTTAGAGCTTGTTTATGGAAAAAAACGTTTTTTCTGTATTTCAGTGTTGCAACTTGCGGAAAACTGTCCACAATGTTCATTTCATCTCAAATAGACAGCACAGCAAAATTGGACATCCAGAGTGCATCAAACATGATTTAGAGCTTGTTTATGGAAAAAAAAGTTTTTTCTGTATTTCAGTGTTGCAACTTGCGGAAAACTGTCCACAATGTTCATTTCATCTCAAATAGACAGCACAGCAAAATTGGACATCCAGAGTGCATCAAACATGATTTAGAGCTTGTTTATGGAAAAAACATTTTTTTCTGTATTTCAGTGTTGCAACTTGCGGAAAACTGTCCACAATGTTCATTTCATCTCAAATAGACAGCACAGCAAAAATTGGACATCCAGAGTGCATCAAACATGATTTAGAGCTTGTTTATGGAAAAAAACGTTTTTCTGTATTTCAGTGTTGCAACTTGCGGAAAACTGTCCACAATGTTCATTTCATCTCAAATAGACAGCACAGCAAAATTGGACATCCAGAGTGCATCAAACATGATTTAGAGCTTGTTTATGGAAAAAAACATTTTTTTCTGTATTTCAGTGTTGCAACTTGCGGAAAACTGTCCACAATGTTCATTTCATCTCAAATAGACAGCACAGCAAAAATTGGACATCCAGAGTGCATCAAACATGATTTAGAGCTTGTTTATGGAAAAAAACGTTTTTTCTGTATTTCAGTGTTGCAACTTGCTGAAAACTGTCCACAATGTTCATTTCATCTCAAATAGACAGCACAGCAAAAATTGGACATCCAGAGTGCATCAAACATGATTTAGAGCTTGTTTATGGAAAAAAGTGCTTTTTCTGTATTTCAGTGTTGCAATAACATGTCCAAAAACTCAAACAAAACAAAATGTTATCCAGAGTGCATCAAACATGATTTAGAGCTTGTTTATGGAAAAGTGCTTATTTAAAAGTGTTTTCATAACATTTCGAATTTAACAAAACAAAATGTTATCCAGAGTGCATCAAACATGATTTAGAGCTTGTTTATGGAAAACTGCATTCCACAATGTTCATTTCATCTCAAATAGACAAAACAAAATGACATCCAGAGTGCATCAAACATGATTTAGAGCTTGTTTATGGAAAAATTTCCATGTTCATTTCATCTAAACTTGCTGTTGCAACTCAGATTTAGAGTATGGCGCTTGTAACGCACAGGGTAGTGTTCATTTCATCTCAGGACACCCATAGCAAAATTATGCATCACTGATGATTTAAGCTTGTTTATGGAAAAAGCTTTTTCTGTATTTCAGTGTTGCAACTTATTATAAAACTGTCCACAAATGTTAATTTCATTTCAAATAAGACAGCACAGCAAAATTGGACATCCAAAGTGCATCAAACATGATTTAGAGCTTGTTTATGGAAAAGTGCTTATTTATGCAGTCTACAGTGTTTTCATAACATTTCGAATAAAATAACAAAACAAAATGTTATCCAGAGTGCATCAAACATGATTTAGAGCTTGTTTATGGAAAAGTGCTTTTTCATGCATTCTACAGTGTTTTCGGAAAATAACAATGTTCATTTCAATAAACAGACAGAACAAAATGTTATCCAGAGTGCATCAAACATGATTTAGAGCTTGTTTATGGAAAAGTGCTTATTTCTGGATTTCCATGTTGCAACTTGCTGAAAACTGCCCACAATGTTAATTTCATCTCAAACAGACAAGCACAGCAAAAATTGGACATCCAGAGTGCATCAAACATGATTTAGAGCTTGTTTATGGAAAAGTGCTTATTTATGCAGTCTACGGTGTTTTCATAACATCTCGAATAGACACAACAAAACAAAATGTTATCCAGAGTGCATCAAACATGATTTAGAGCTTGTTTATGGAAAAGTGCTTATTTCTGGATTTCCATGTTGCAAACTTGCTGAAAACTGTCCACAATGTTAATTTCATCTCAAATAAGACAGCACAGCAAAAATTGGACATCCAGAGTGCATCACACGTGATTTAGAGCTTGTTTATGGAAAAGTGCTTATTTCTGGATTTCCATGTTGCAAACTTGCTGAAAACTGTCCACAAAGTTAATTTCATCTCAAATAAGACAGCACAGCAAAAATTGGACATCCAGAGTGCATCAAACATGATTTAGAGCTTGTTTATGGAAAAACATTTTTTTTTCTGAATTTCAGTGTTGCAACTTGCGGAAAACTGTCCACAATGTTCATTTCATCTCAAATAGGCAGCACAGCAAAAATTGGACATCCAGAGTGCATCAAACATGATTTATAGAGCTTGTTTATGGAAAAAAACGTTTTTTCTGTATTTCAGTGTTGCAACTTGCGGAAAACTGTCCACAATGTTCATTTCATCTCAAATAGACAACACAGCAAAAATTGGACATCCAGAGTGCATCAAACATGATTTAGAGCTTGTTTATGGAAAAAAACGTTTTTTCTGTATTTCAGTGTTGCAACTTGCTGAAAACTGTCCACAATGTTCATTTCATCTCAAATAGACAGCACAGCAAAAATTGGACATCCAGAGTGCATCAAACATGATTTAGAGCTTGTTTATGGAAAAAAACGTTTTTTCTGTATTTCAGTGTTGCAACTTGCGGAAAACTGTCCACAATGTTCATTTCATCTCAAATAGACAGCACAGCAAAAATTGGACATCCAGAGTGCATCAAACATGATTTAGAGCTTGTTTATGGAAAAACAAGTTTTTTCTGTATTTCAGTGTTGCAACTTGCGGAAAACTGTCCACAATGTTCATTTCATCTCAAATAGACAGCACAGCAAAAATTGGACATCCAGAGTGCATCAAACATGATTTAGAGCTTGTTTATGGAAAAAAAAACGTTTTTTCTGTATTTCAGTGTTGCAATTTGCTGAAAACTGTCCACAATGTTCATTTCATCTCAAATAGACAGCACAGCAAAAATTGGACATCCAGAGTGCATCAAACATGATTTAGAGCTTGTTTATGGAAAAAACATTTTTTTTCTGTATTTCAGTGTTGCAACTTGCGGAAAACTGTCCACAATGTTCATTTCATCTCAAATAGACAGCACAGCAAAAATTGGACATCTAGAGTGCATCAAACATGATTTAGAGCTTGTTTATGGAAAAAAACGTTTTTTCTGTATTTCAGTGTTGCAACTTGCGGAAAACTGTCCACAATGTTCATTTCATCTCAAATAGACAACACAGCAAAAATTGGACATCCAGAGTGCATCAAACATGATTTAGAGCTTGTTTATGGAAAAAAACGTTTTTTCTGTATTTCAGTGTTGCAACTTGCGGAAAACTGTCCACAATGTTCATTTCATCTCAAATAGACAGCACAGCAAAAATTGGACATCCAGAGTGCATCAAACATGATTTAGAGCTTGTTTATGGAAAAAAACGTTTTTCTGTATTTCAGTGTTGCAACTTGCGGAAAACTGTCCACAATGTTCATTTCATCTCAAATAGACAGCACAGCAAAAATTGGACATCCAGAGTGCATCAAACATGATTTAGAGCTTGTTTATGGAAAAAAAGTTTTTCTGTATTTCAGTGTTGCAACTTGCGGAAAACTGTCCACAATGTTCATTTCATCTCAAATAGACAGCACAGCAAAAATTGGACATCCAGAGTGCATCAAACATGATTTAGAGCTTGTTTATGGAAAAAAACATTTTTTTCTGTATTTCAGTGTTGCAACTTGCGGAAAACTGTCCACAATGTTCATTTCATCTCAAATAGACAGCACAGCAAAAATTGGACATCCAGAGTGCATCAAACATGATTTAGAGCTTGTTTATGGAAAAAAACGTTTTTTCTGTATTTCAGTGTTGCAACTTGCGGAAAACTGTCCACAATGTTCATTTCATCTCAAATAGACAGCACAGCAAAAATTGGACATCCAGAGTGCATCAAACATGATTTAGAGCTTGTTTATGGAAAAACATTTTTTTTTCTGTATTTCAGTGTTGCAACTTGCGGAAAACTGTCCACAATGTTCATTTCATCTCAAATAGACAGCACAGCAAAAATTGGACATCCAGAGTGCATCAAACATGATTTAGAGCTTGTTTATGGAAAAAAACGTTTTTTCTGTATTTCAGTGTTGCAACTTGCTGAAAACTGTCCACAATGTTCATTTCATCTCAAATAGACAGCACAGCAAAAATTGGACATCCAGAGTGCATCAAACATGATTTAGAGCTTGTTTATGGAAAAAAATTTTTTTTTCTGTATTTCAGTGTTGCAACTTGCGGAAAACTGTCCACAATGTTCATTTCATCTCAAATAGACAGCACAGCAAAAATTGGACATCCAGAGTGCATCAAACATGATTTAGAGCTTGTTTATGGAAAAAAACTTTTTCTGTATTTCAGTGTTGCAACTTGCTGAAAACTGTCCACAATGTTCATTTCATCTCAAATAGACAGCACAGCAAAAATTGGACATCCAGAGTGCATCAAACATGATTTAGAGCTTGTTTATGGAAAAAAATTTTTTTTTTCTGTATTTCAACTACAGTGTTTTCATCTCAAATAAACATAACAAAACAAAATTATCCAGAGTGCATCAAACATGATTTAGAGCTTGTTTATGGAAAACTTATTTATGTCACACATGTTCATTTCATCTCAAATAGACACACAAAAAAAATGGACATCCAGAGTGCATCAAACATGATTTAGAGCTTGTTTATGGAAAAAACGTTTTTTCTGTATTTCAGTGTTGCAACTTGCTGAAAACTGTCCACAATGTTCATTTCATCTCAAATAGACAGCACAGCAAAAATTGGACATCCAGAGTGCATCAAACATGATTTAGAGCTTGTTTATGGAAAAACAGTGTTTTTTTCTGTATTTCAGTGTTGCAACTTGTTTATGGAAAACTGTCCACAATGTTCATTTCATCTCAAATAGACAACACAGCAAAATGGACATCCAGAGTGCATCAAACATGATTTAGAGCTTGTTTATGGAAAAGTGCTTTTTCTGTATTTCAGTGTTGCATAACATTTCGAATAAACATGACAAAACAAAATGTTATCCAGAGTGCATCAAAATGATTTAGAGCTTGTTTATCTCAAATCCACAATGCAGACAGTGTTTTCATCAAACAGCTTGTTTATGGAAAAAAATTAAACAAAACAAAATGTTATCCAGAGTGCATCAAACATGATTTAGAGCTTGTTTTTGGAAAAAAACTTATTTCTGTATTTCAGTGTTGCAATTTGCTGAAAACTGTCCACAATGTTCATTTCATCTCAAATAGACAGCACAGCAAAAATTGGACATCCAGAGTGCATCAAACATGATTTAGAGCTTGTTTATGGAAAAAACATTTTTTTTCTGTATTTCAGTGTTGCAACTTGCGGAAAACTGTCCACAATGTTCATTTCATCTCAAATAGACAGCACAGCAAAAATTGGACATCCAGAGTGCATCAAACATGATTTAGAGCTTGTTTATGGAAAAAAAACGTTTTTTCTGTATTTCAGTGTTGCAATTTGCTGAAAACTGTCCACAATGTTCATTTCATCTCAAATAGACAGCACAGCAAAAATTGGACATCCAGAGTGCATCAAACATGATTTAGAGCTTGTTTATGGAAAAAACATTTTTTTTCTGTATTTCAGTGTTGCAACTTGCGGAAAACTGTCCACAATGTTCATTTCATCTCAAATAGACAGCACAGCAAAAATTGGACATCCAGAGTGCATCAAACATGATTTAGAGCTTGTTTATGGAAAAAACATTTTTTTTCTGTATTTCAGTGTTGCAACTTGCGGAAAACTGTCCACAATGTTCATTTCATCTCAAATAGACAGCACAGCAAAAATTGGACATCCAGAGTGCATCAAACATGATTTAGAGCTTGTTTATGGAAAAAAAAACGTTTTTTCTGTATTTCAGTGTTGCAATTTGCTGAAAACTGTCCACAATGTTCATTTCATCTCAAATAGACAGCACAGCAAAAATTGGACATCCAGAGTGCATCAAACATGATTTAGAGCTTGTTTATGGAAAAAAAATTTTTTTTCTGTATTTCAGTGTTGCAACTTGCGGAAAACTGTCCACAATGTTCATTTCATCTCAAATAGACAGCACAGCAAAAATTGGACATCCAGAGTGCATCAAACATGATTTAGAGCTTGTTTATGGAAAAAGTGCTTTTTCTGCATTCTACAGTGTTTTCATAACATCTCGAATAAACACAACAAAACAAAATGTTCATTTCAGTCATCAAACATGATTTAGAGCTTGTTTATGGAAAAGTGACATTAGAGTGCATCAAACATGATTTAGAGCATTTGTAAACATAACAAAACAAAATGTTTTTCAGATTTCAAACATGATTTAGAGCTTGTTTATGGAAAACTGTCCACAATGTTCATTTCATCTCAAATAGACAACACAGCAAAATTGGACATCCAGAGTGCATCAAACATGATTTAGAGCTTGTTTATGGAAAAAAACTTTTTCTGTATTTCAGTGTTGCAACATTTGAATAAACATGACAAAACTGTTATCCACAGTGTTGATTTAGAGCTTGTTTATCTCAAATGCAGACAGTGCATAACATTTCAATAATTAACAAAACAAAATGTTATCCAGAGTGCATCAAACATGATTTAGAGCTTGTTTATGGAAAAAAAACGCTTTTTCTGTATTTCAGTGTTGCAATTTGCTGAAAACTGTCCACAATGTTCATTTCATCTCAAATAGACAGCACAGCAAAAATTGGACATCCAGAGTGCATCAAACATGATTTAGAGCTTGTTTATGGAAAAAACATTTTTTTTCTGTATTTCAGTGTTGCAACTTGCGGAAAACTGTCCACAATGTTCATTTCATCTCAAATAGACAGCACAGCAAAAATTGGACATCCAGAGTGCATCAAACATGATTTAGAGCTTGTTTATGGAAAAAAACGTTTTTTCTGTATTTCAGTGTTGCAACTTGCGGAAAACTGTCCACAATGTTCATTTCATCTCAAATAGACAGCACAGCAAAATTGGACATCCAGAGTGCATCAAACATGATTTAGAGCTTGTTTATGGAAAAAAACATTTTTTTCTGTATTTCAGTGTTGCAACTTGCGGAAAACTGTCCACAATGTTCATTTCATCTCAAATAGACAGCACAGCAAAAATTGGACATCCAGAGTGCATCAAACATGATTTAGAGCTTGTTTATGGAAAAAAATTTTTTTCTGTATTTCAGTGTTGCAACTTGCGGAAAACTGTCCACAATGTTCATTTCATCTCAAATAGACAGCACAGCAAAATTGGACATCCAGAGTGCATCAAACATGATTTAGAGCTTGTTTATGGAAAAAAACGTTTTTCTGTATTTCAGTGTTGCAACTTGCTGAAAACTGTCCACAATGTTCATTTCATCTCAAATAGACAGCACAGCAAAAATTGGACATCAGAGTGCATCAAACATGATTTAGAGCTTGTTTATGGAAAAAAATTTTTTTCTGTATTTCAGTGTTGCAACTTGCGGAAAACTGTCCACAATGTTCATTTCATCTCAAATAGACAGCACAGCAAAAATTGGACATTCAGAGTGCATCAAACATGATTTAGAGCTTGTTTATGGGAAAAAAAGTTTTTTCTGTATTTCAGTGTTGCAACTAACTTGCGGGAAACTTTCCACAATGTTCATTTCATCTCAAATAGACAGCACAGCAAAAATTGGACATCCAGAGTGCATCAAACATGATTTAGAGCTTGTTTATGGAAAAAAACGTTTTTTCTGTATTTCAGTGTTGCAACTTGCGGAAAACTGTCCACAATGTTCATTTCATCTCAAATAGACAGCACAGCAAAAATTGGACATTCAGAGTGCATCAAACATGATTTAGAGCTTGTTTATGGAAAAAAAAAAGTTTTTTTTCTGTATTTCAGTGTTGCAACTTGCGGAAAACTGTCCACAATGTTCATTTCATCTCAAATAGACAGCACAGCAAAAATTGGACATCCAGAGTGCATCAAACATGATTTAGAGCTTGTTTATGGAAAAAAACGTTTTTTCTGTATTTCAGTGTTGCAACTTGCGGAAAACTGTCCACAATGTTCATTTCATCTCAAATAGACAGCACAGCAAAAATTGGACATCCAGAGTGCATCAAACATGATTTAGAGCTTGTTTATGGAAAAAACATTTTTTTTCTGTATTTCAGTGTTGCAACTTGCGGAAAACTGTCCACAATGTTCATTTCATCTCAAATAGACAGCACAGCAAAATTGGACATCCAGAGTGCATCAAACATGATTTAGAGCTTGTTTATGGAAAAAAACGTTTTTCTGTATTTCAGTGTTGCAACTTGCGGAAAACTGTCCACAATGTTCATTTCATCTCAAATAGACAACACAGCAAAAATTGGACATCCAGAGTGCATCAAACATGATTTAGAGCTTGTTTATGGAAAAAAACGTTTTTCTGTATTTCAGTGTTGCAACTTGCTGAAAACTGTCCACAATGTTCATTTCATCTCAAATAGACAGCACAGCAAAAATTGGACATCCAGAGTGCATCAAACATGATTTAGAGCTTGTTTATGGAAAAAAACGTTTTTCTGTATTTCAGTGTTGCAACTTGCTGAAAACTGTCCACAATGTTCATTTCATCTCAAATAGACAGCACAGCAAAAATTGGACATCCAGAGTGCATCAAACATGATTTAGAGCTTGTTTATGGAAAAAAACGTTTTTCTGTATTTCAGTGTTGCAACTTGCGGAAAACTGTCCACAATGTTCATTTCATCTCAAATAGACAGCACAGCAAAAATTGGACATCCAGAGTGCATCAAACATGATTTAGAGCTTGTTTATGGAAAAAAACGTTTTTCTGTATTTCAGTGTTGCAACTTGCGGAAAACTGTCCACAATGTTCATTTCATCTCAAATAGACAGCACAGCAAAAATTGGACATCCAGAGTGCATCAAACATGATTTAGAGCTTGTTTATGGAAAAAAACGTTTTTCTGTATTTCAGTGTTGCAACTTGCGGAAAACTGTCCACAATGTTCATTTCATCTCAAATAGACAGCACAGCAAAAATTGGACATCCAGAGTGCATCAAACATGATTTAGAGCTTGTTTATGGAAAAAAACGTTTTTCTGTATTTCAGTGTTGCAACTTGCGGAAAACTGTCCACAATGTTCATTTCATCTCAAATAGACAGCACAGCAAAAATTGGACATCCAGAGTGCATCAAACATGATTTAGAGCTTGTTTATGGAAAAAAACTTTTTTTCTGTATTTCAGTGTTGCAACTTGCGGAAAACTGTCCACAATGTTCATTTCATCTCAAATAGACAGCACAGCAAAAATTGGACATCCAGAGTGCATCAAACATGATTTAGAGCTTGTTTATGGAAAAAACATTTTTTTTCTGTATTTCAGTGTTGCAACTTGCGGAAAACTGTCCACAATGTTCATTTCATCTCAAATAGACAGCACAGCAAAAATTGGACATCCAGAGTGCATCAAACATGATTTAGAGCTTGTTTATGGAAAAAAACGTTTTTTCTGTATTTCAGTGTTGCAACTTGCGGAAAACTGTCCACAATGTTCATTTCATCTCAAATAGACAACACAGCAAAAATTGGACATCCAGAGTGCATCAAACATGATTTAGAGCTTGTTTATGGAAAAAAACGTTTTTTCTGTATTTCAGTGTTGCAACTTGCGGAAAACTGTCCACAATGTTCATTTCATCTCAAATAGACAGCACAGCAAAAATTGGACATCTAGAGTGCATCAAACATGATTTAGAGCTTGTTTATGGAAAAAAACGTTTTTTCTGTATTTCAGTGTTGCAACTTGCGGAAAACTGTCCACAATGTTCATTTCATCTCAAATAGACAGCACAGCAAAATTGGACATCCAGTGTGCATCAAACATGATTTAGAGCTTGTTTATGGAAAAAAAGTTTTTCTGTATTTCAGTGTTGCAACTTGCGGAAAACTGTCCACAATGTTCATTTCATCTCAAATAGACAGCACAGCAAAAATTGGACATCCAGAGTGCATCAAACATGATTTAGAGCTTGTTTATGGAAAAAAACGTTTTTTCTGTATTTCAGTGTTGCAATTTGCTGAAAACTGTCCACAATGTTCATTTCATCTCAAATAGACAGCACAGCAAAATTGGACATCCAGAGTGCATCAAACATGATTTAGAGCTTGTTTATGGAAAAAAACGTTTTTCTGTATTTCAGTGTTGCAACTTGCGGAAAACTGTCCACAATGTTCATTTCATCTCAAATAGACAGCACAGCAAAAATTGGACATCCAGAGTGCATCAAACATGATTTAGAGCTTGTTTATGGACAAAAAAACGTTTTTCTGATTTATTTCAGTGTTGCAACTTGCTGAAAACTGTCCACAATGTTCATTTCATCTCAAATAGACAGCACAGCAAAATTGGACATCCAGAGTGCATCAAACATGATTTAGAGCTTGTTTATGGAAAAAAACATTTTTTTCTGTATTTCAGTGTTGCAACTTGCGGAAAACTGTCCACAATGTTCATTTCATCTCAAATAGACAGCACAGCAAAAATTGGACATCCAGAGTGCATCAAACATGATTTAGAGCTTGTTTATGGAAAAAAACGTTTTTCTGTATTTCAGTGTTGCAACTTGCTGAAAACTGTCCACAATGTTCATTTCATCTCAAATAGACAGCACAGCAAAAATTGGACATCCAGAGTGCATCAAACATGATTTAGAGCTTGTTTATGGAAAAAAATTTTTTTCTGTATTTCAGTGTTGCAACTTGCGGAAAACTGTCCACAATGTTCATTTCATCTCAAATAGACAGCACAGCAAAAATTGGACATCCAGAGTGCATCAAACATGATTTAGAGCTTGTTTATGGAAAAAAATTTTTTTCTGTATTTCAGTGTTGCAACTTGCGGAAAACTGTCCACAATGTTCATTTCATCTCAAATAGACAGCACAGCAAAAATTGGACATCCAGAGTGCATCAAACATGATTTAGAGCTTGTTTATGGAAAAAAAATTTTTTTCTGTATTTCAGTGTTGCAATTTGCTGAAAACTGTCCACAATGTTCATTTCATCTCAAATAGACAGCACAGCAAAAATTGGACATCCAGAGTGCATCAAACATGATTTAGAGCTTGTTTATGGAAAAAAAAAGTGTTTTTTCAATGTTCATTTCATCTCAAATAGACAGCACAGTGACATCCAGAGTGCATCAAACATGATTTAGAGCTTGTTTATGGAAAAAAACATTTTTTTCTGTATTTCAGTGTTGCAACTTGCGGAAAACTGTCCACAATGTTCATTTCATCTCAAATAGACAGCACAGTTTATGGAAAAAAATTGGACATCCAGAGTGCATCAAACATGATTTAGAGCTTGTTTATGGAAAAGCTGTATTTCAGTGTTGCAACTTTGAAAACTGTCCACAATGTTCATTTCATTTCAGAGTGCATCAAACATGATTTAGAGCTTGTTTATGGAAAAACATTTTTTTCTGTATTTCAGTGTTGCAACTTGCGGAAAACTGTCCACAATGTTCATTTCATCTCAAATAGACAGCACAGCAAAAATTGGACATCAGAGTGCATCAAACATGATTTAGAGCTTGTTTATGGAAAAAAATTTTTTTCTGTATTTCAGTGTTGCAACTTGCGGAAAACTGTCCACAATGTTCATTTCATCTCAAATAGACAGCACAGCAAAAATTGGACATCCAGAGTGCATCAAACATGATTTAGAGCTTGTTTATGGAAAAAAACGTTTTTCTGTATTTCAGTGTTGCAACTTGCGGAAAACTGTCCACAATGTTCATTTCATCTCAAATAGACAGCACAGCAAAATTGGACATCCAGAGTGCATCAAACATGATTTAGAGCTTGTTTATGGAAAAAAACATTTTTTTCTGTATTTCAGTGTTGCAACTTGCGGAAAACTGTCCACAATGTTCATTTCATCTCAAATAGACAGCACAGCAAAAATTGGACATCCAGAGTGCATCAAACATGATTTAGAGCTTGTTTATGGAAAAAAACATTTTTTTCTGTATTTCAGTGTTGCAACTTGCGGAAAACTGTCCACAATGTTCATTTCATCTCAAATAGACAGCACAGCAAAAATTGGACATCCAGAGTGCATCAAACATGATTTAGAGCTTGTTTATGGAAAAAAACGTTTTTTCTGTATTTCAGTGTTGCAACTTGCTGAAAACTGTCCACAATGTTCATTTCATCTCAAATAGACAGCACAGCAAAAATTGGACATCCAGAGTGCATCAAACATGATTTAGAGCTTGTTTATGGAAAAAAACTTTTTTTCTGTATTTCAGTGTTGCAACTTGCGGAAAACTGTCCACAATGTTCATTTCATCTCAAATAGACAGCACAGCAAAAATTGGACATCCAGAGTGCATCAAACATGATTTAGAGCTTGTTTATGGAAAAAACATTTTTTTTCTGTATTTCAGTGTTGCAACTTGCGGAAAACTGTCCACAATGTTCATTTCATCTCAAATAGACAGCACAGCAAAAATTGGACATCCAGAGTGCATCAAACATGATTTAGAGCTTGTTTATGGAAAAAATTTTTTTCTGTATTTCAGTGTTGCAACTTGCGGAAAACTGTCCACAATGTTCATTTCATCTCAAATAGACAGCACAGCAAAATTGGACATCAGAGTGCATCAAACATGATTTAGAGCTTGTTTATGGAAAAAAACGTTTTTCTGTATTTCAGTGTTGCAACTTGCGGAAAACTGTCCACAATGTTCATTTCATCTCAAATAGACAGCACAGCAAAAATTGGACATCCAGAGTGCATCAAACATGATTTAGAGCTTGTTTATGGAAAAAAACGTTTTTCTGTATTTCAGTGTTGCAACTTGCGGAAAACTGTCCACAATGTTCATTTCATCTCAAATAGACAGCACAGCAAAATTGGACATCCAGAGTGCATCAAACATGATTTAGAGCTTGTTTATGGAAAAAAACGTTTTTTCTGTATTTCAGTGTTGCAATTTGCTGAAAACTGTCCACAATGTTCATTTCATCTCAAATAGACAGCACAGCAAAATTGGACATCCAGAGTGCATCAAACATGATTTAGAGCTTGTTTATGGAAAAAACATTTTTTTCTGTATTTCAGTGTTGCAACTTGCGGAAAACTGTCCACAATGTTCATTTCATCTCAAATAGACAGCACAGCAAAAATTGGACATCCAGAGTGCATCAAACATGATTTAGAGCTTGTTTATGGAAAAAAACGTTTTTCTGTATTTCAGTGTTGCAACTTGCGGAAAACTGTCCACAATGTTCATTTCATCTCAAATAGACAGCACAGCAAAAATTGGACATCAGAGTGCATCAAACATGATTTAGAGCTTGTTTATGGAAAAAAACGTTTTTCTGTATTTCAGTGTTGCAACTTGCGGAAAACTGTCCACAATGTTCATTTCATCTCAAATAGACAGCACAGCAAAAATTGGACATCCAGAGTGCATCAAACATGATTTAGAGCTTGTTTATGGAAAAAAACGTTTTTCTGTATTTCAGTGTTGCAACTTGCTGAAAACTGTCCACAATGTTCATTTCATCTCAAATAGACAGCACAGCAAAATTGGACATCCAGAGTGCATCAAACATGATTTAGAGCTTGTTTATGGAAAAAAACATTTTTTTCTGTATTTCAGTGTTGCAACTTGCGGAAAACTGTCCACAATGTTCATTTCATCTCAAATAGACAGCACAGCAAAATTGGACATCAGAGTGCATCAAACATGATTTAGAGCTTGTTTATGGAAAAAAACGTTTTTCTGTATTTCAGTGTTGCAACTTGCGGAAAACTGTCCACAATGTTCATTTCATCTCAAATAGACAGCACAGCAAAAATTGGACATCCAGAGTGCATCAAACATGATTTAGAGCTTGTTTATGGAAAAAAACGTTTTTCTGTATTTCAGTGTTGCAACTTGCGGAAAACTGTCCACAATGTTCATTTCATCTCAAATAGACAGCACAGCAAAATTGGACATCCAGAGTGCATCAAACATGATTTAGAGCTTGTTTATGGAAAAAAACGTTTTTCTGTATTTCAGTGTTGCAACTTGCGGAAAACTGTCCACAATGTTCATTTCATCTCAAATAGACAGCACAGCAAAATTGGACATCCAGAGTGCATCAAACATGATTTAGAGCTTGTTTATGGAAAAAAACGTTTTTCTGTATTTCAGTGTTGCAACTTGCGGAAAACTGTCCACAATGTTCATTTCATCTCAAATAGACAGCACAGCAAAATTGGACATCAGAGTGCATCAAACATGATTTAGAGCTTGTTTATGGAAAAAAATTTTTTTCTGTATTTCAGTGTTGCAACTTGCGGAAAACTGTCCACAATGTTCATTTCATCTCAAATAGACAGCACAGCAAAAATTGGACATCCAGAGTGCATCAAACATGATTTAGAGCTTGTTTATGGAAAAAAACGTTTTTTCTGTATTTCAGTGTTGCAACTTGCGGAAAACTGTCCACAATGTTCATTTCATCTCAAATAGACAGCACAGCAAAAATTGGACATCCAGAGTGCATCAAACATGATTTAGAGCTTGTTTATGGAAAAAAACGTTTTTCTGTATTTCAGTGTTGCAACTTGCGGAAAACTGTCCACAATGTTCATTTCATCTCAAATAGACAGCACAGCAAAAATTGGACATCTAGAGTGCATCAAACATGATTTAGAGCTTGTTTATGGAAAAAAACGTTTTTCTGTATTTCAGTGTTGCAACTTGCGGAAAACTGTCCACAATGTTCATTTCATCTCAAATAGACAGCACAGCAAAAATTGGACATCCAGTGTGCATCAAACATGATTTAGAGTTGTTTATGGAAAAACAAGTTTTTCTGTATTTCAGTGTTGCAACTTGCGGAAAACTG
>NW_026288564.1:0-25000 GCF_023373465.1 Oncorhynchus keta
TATGTAGTGTTATGTAGCGGTTTGTAACATTATGTAGCATTATGTAGTGTTATGTAACGGTATGTAAAATAAAGTAGCGTTATGAAGCATTATGTAGTGTTATGTAGCATTATGTAGTGTTATGTAGCGGTATATAACATAATGTAGCATTATGTAGTGTTATGTAGCATTATGTAGTGTTATGTAGCATTATGTAGTGTTATGTAGCGGTATGTAACATAATGTAGCATTATGTAGTGTTATGTAGCATTATGTAGTGTTATGTAGCATTATGTAGTGTTATGTAGCGGTTTGTAACATAATGTAGCATTATGTAGTGTTATGTAGCGGTATGTAACATAATGTAGCATTATGTAGTGTTATGTAGCGGTATGTAACATAATGTAGCATTATGTAGTGTTATGTAGTGTTATGTAGCAGTATGTAAGGTTATGCACCATTATGTAGTGTTATGTAGCAGTATGTAGGTTATGCACCATTATGTAGTGTTATATAGCATTATGTAGTGTTATGGCAGTATGTAAAATAATGTAGCATTATGTAGCATTATGTAGTGTTATGTAGCAGTATGTAAGGTTATGCAGCATTATGTAGTGTCATGTATTGTTATGTAGTGTTATAAAGTTAAAATTATGTAGCATTATGTAGTGTTATGCAGTGTTATGTAACATTATGTAGCATTATGCGGTTATGTAGTGTCATGTATTGTTATTAGTGTTATGTAAATTATGGCAGCATTATGTAGTGTTATGTAGTGTTATGTAACATTTATGCAGCATTATGTAGTGTTTGTAGTGTTATGTAACATCATGCAGCACATGTAGGGTCATTTATTGTTATGTAGTGTTATGTAACATTGTAAGCATTATGTAGTGTTATGTAGTGTTATGTAACATTATGTAGCATTATGTAGGGTCATTTATTGTTATGTGCGTTATGTAACATTATGTACGATATGTAGCATTATGTAGCATTATGTAGTGGTAGTGTTATGTGTAGCATTATGTAGTGTTATAAACATTATGTGGCATTATGTAACATTATGTAGTGTTATGTAACATTATGTGTTATGTAGCATTATGTAACATTTATAGTGTCGTAGTGTTATGTAGTGTTATGTAGTGTTATGTAACATTATGTAGTGTTATGCAGCATTATGCAACATTTTGTAGTGTCATGTAGTGTTATGTAGTGTTATGTAGTGTTATTGCATTATGTAGTGTTATGTAGTGTTATGTAACATTATGTAGCATTATGTAGTGTTATGTAGTGTTATGTAACATTTATGTAGCATTATGTAGGGTCTATTGTATGTAGTGTTATGTAACATTATGTAACATTATGTAGCAGTTATGTAGCATTATGTAGTGTTATGTAACATTATGTAGCATTAGTGTCGTAGTGTTATGTAACATTATGTAGCATTATGTAACATTATGTAGTGTTATGTAACATTATGTAGTGTTATGTAGCATTATGTAACATTTGTAGTGTATGTAGTGTTATGTAGTGTCATGTAGTGTTATGTAACATTATGTAACATTATGTAGTTATGTAGCATTATGTAGTGTTATGTAACATTATGTAGTGTCATGTAGTGTAATGGAGTGTTATGTAGCATTGTGACCTTTGTCCAAACTTTCCACAGCGTCGTCGGTAGCGTCGACACAGGTTTTGCGGTGACCAGTGACTCGGCTGGCTCCTCCTACTCCATCAGTGGCATTCTGTATCAGCTCAGCTAACGACGGGAAGCGGAAGAGAGACGATGGTGAGAGACGGTGTGTGTGTGTTCGGTCTTCTCTGATGGGAGTGGAGAGTTACAGCTGATCAGCCAGGTCACACCAGACCCAAGGCCTTATTCCACGTTCCTTCAGGTCTGCAGGACGTCGGGAGATGAGTTCAAAACCGTCCGCTAGAGGCGACGATGGCGCTAGTTTCTCAACCATTAGGAATATTTAACCATAGAGTTGGGGGTAACCCTCACATTTAACCATAGAGTTGGGGGATAACCCTTACATTTAACCATAGAGTTGGGGGATAACCCTTACATTTAACCATAGAGTTGAGGGGTGATAACCCTTACATTTAACCATAGAGTTGAGGGGGGATAACCCTTACATTTAACCATAGAGTTGGGGGGGGGATAACCCTTACATTTAACCATCGAGTTGGGGGGATAACCCTTACATTTAACCATAGAGTTGGGGGATAACCCTTACATTTAACCATAGAGTTGGGGGATAACCCTTACATTTAACCATAGAGTTGGGGGGATAACCCTTACATTTAACCATAGAGTTGGGGGATAACCCTTACATTTAACCATAGAGTTGTGGGGGAATAACCCTTACATTTAACCATAGAGTTGGGGGATAACCCTTACATTTAACCATAGAGTTGGGGGATAACCCTTACATTTAACCATCGAGTTGGGGGGGGATAACCCTTACATTTAACCATAGAGTTGGGGGGATAACCCTTACATTTAACCATAGAGTTGGGGGATAATACATTTAACCATAGAGTTGGGGGGGATAACCCTTACATTTAACCATCGAGTTGGGGGGGATAACCCTTACATTTAACCATCGAGTTGGGGGGGATAACCCTTACATTTAACCATAGAGTTGGGGGGGATAACCCTTACATTTAACCATAGAGTTGGGGGGGGATAACCCTTACATTTAACCATAGAGTTGGGGGGGATAACCCTTACATTTAACCATAGAGTTGGGGGATAACCCTTACATTTAACCATAGAGTTGGGGGATAACCCTTACATTTAACCATAGAGTTTGGGGGATAACCCTCACATTTAACCATAGAGTTGGGGGGATAACCCTTACATTTACATTTAACCATAGAGTTGGGGGATAACCCTTACATTTAACCATAGAGTTGGGGGGGGATAACCCTTACATTTAACCATAGAGTTGGGGGATAACCCTTACATTTAACCATAGAGTTGGGGGATAACCCTTACATTTAACCATAGAGTTGGGGGATTTAACCCTTACATTTAACCATCGAGTTGGGGGATAACCCTTACATTTAACCATAGAGTTGGGGGATAACCCTTACATTTAACCATAGAGTTGGGGGATAACCCTTACATTTAACCATAGAGTTGGGGGGGATAACCCTTACATTTAACCATAGAGTTGGGGGATAACCCTTACATTTAACCATAGAGTTGGGGGATAACCCTTACATTTAACCATAGAGTTGGGGGATACATTTAACCATAGAGTTGGGGGATAACCCTTACATTTAACCATAGAGTTGGGGGATAACCCTTACATTTAACCATAGAGTTGGGGGATAACCCTTACATTTAACCATAGAGTTGGGGGGGATAACCCTTACATTTAACCATAGAGTTGGGGGATAACCCTTACATTTAACCATAGAGTTGGGGGGATAACCCTTACATTTAACCATAGAGTTGGGGGGGGATAACCCTTACATTTAACCATAGATTGGGGGGATAACCCTTACATTTAACCAGAGTTGGGGGGATAACCCTTACATTTAACCATAGAGTTGGGGGATAACCCTTACATTTAACCATAGAGTTGGGGGGATAACCCTTACATTTAACCATAGAGTTGGGGGATAACCCTTACATTTAACCATAGAGTTGGGGGGGATAACCCTTACATTTAACCATAGAGTTGGGGGGGATAACCCTTACATTTAACCATAGAGTTGGGGGGGATAACCCTTACATTTAACCATAGAGTTGGGGGGGGGGATAACCCTTACATTTAACCATAGAGTTGGGGGATAACCCTTACATTTAACCATAGAGTTTGGGGGATAACCCTTACATTTAACCATAGAGTTGGGGGATAACCCTTACATTTAACCATAGAGTTGGGGGGGATAACCCTTACATTTAACCATAGAGTTGGGGGGGGGATAACCCTTACATTTAACCATAGAGTTGGGGGGATAACCCTTACATTTAACCATAGAGTTGGGGGGGGGGGGATAACCCTTACATTTAACCATAGAGTTGGGGGATAACCCTTACATTTAACCATAGAGTTGGGGGGGGATAACCCTTACATTTAACCATAGAGTTGGGGGATAACCCTTACATTTAACCATAGAGTTTGGGGGATAACCCTTACATTTAACCATAGAGTTGGGGGATAACCCTTACATTTAACCATCGAGTTGGGGGGATAACCCACATTTAACCATAGAGTTGGGGGATAACCCTTACATTTAACCATAGAGTTGGGGGATAACCCTTACATTTAACCATAGAGTTGGGGGATAACCCTTACATTTAACCATAGAGTTGGGGGGGATAACCCTTACATTTAACCATAGAGTTGGGGGGGATAACCCTTACATTTAACCATAGAGTTGGGGGGGATAACCCTTACATTTAACCATAGAGTTGGGGGGGATAACCCTTACATTTAACCATAGAGTTGGGGGGATAACCCTTACATTTAACCATAGAGTTGGGGGGGATAACCCTTACATTTAACCATAGAGTTGGGGGGGATAACCCTTACATTTAACCATAGAGTTGGGGGGGATAACCCTTACATTTAACCATAGAGTTGGGGGGGGATAACCCTTACATTTAACCATAGAGTTGGGGGGTATAACCCTTACATTTAACCATAGAGTTGGGGGGATAACCCTTACATTTAACCATAGAGTTGGGGGGATAACCCTTACATTTAACCATAGAGTTGGGGGATAACCCTTACATTTAACCATAGAGTTGGGGGGATAACCCTTACATTTAACCATAGAGTTGGGGGGATAACCCTTACATTTAACCATAGAGTTGGGGGATAACCCTTACATTTAACCATAGAGTTGGGGGGATAACCCTTACATTTAACCATAGAGTTGGGGGATAACCCTTACATTTAACCATAGAGTTGGGGGGGATAACCCTTACATTTAACCATAGAGTTGGGGGATAACCCTTACATTTAACCATAGAGTTTGGGGGATAACCCTTACATTTAACCATAGAGTTGGGGGGATAACCCTTACATTTAACCATAGAGTTGAGGGGGATAACCCTTACATTTAACCATAGAGTTGGGGGGGATAACCCTTACATTTAACCATAGAGTTGGGGGATAACCCTTACATTTAACCATAGAGTTGGGGGGATAACCCTTACATTTAACCATAGAGGGGGGATAACCCTTACATTTAACCATAGAGTTGGGGGGATAACCCTTACATTTAACCATAGAGTTGGGGGATAACCCTTACATTTAACCATAGAGTTGGGGGATAACCCTTACATTTAACCATAGAGTTTGGGGGATAACCCTTACATTTAACCATAGAGTTGGGGGGGATAACCCTTACATTTAACCATAGAGTTGGGGGTAACCCTTACATTTAACCATAGAGTTGGGGGATAACCCTTACATTTAACCATAGAGTTGGGGGATAACCCTTACATTTAACCATAGAGTTGGGGGATAACCCTTACATTTAACCATAGAGTTGGGGGGGATAACCCTTACATTTAACCATAGAGTTGGGGGGGATAACCCTTACATTTAACCATAGAGTTGGGGGGGATAACCCTTACATTTAACCATAGAGTTGGGGGGATAACCCTTACATTTAACCATAGAGTTGGGGGGGGGATAACCCTTACATTTAACCATAGAGTTGGGGGGGGGATAACCCTTACATTTAACCATAGAGTTGGGGGATAACCCTTACATTTAACCATAGAGTTGGGGGATAACCCTTACATTTAACCATAGAGTTGGGGGGGGATAACCCTTACATTTAACCATAGAGTTGGGGGGGATAACCCTTACATTTAACCATAGAGTTGGGGGATAACCCTTACATTTAACCATAGAGTTGGGGGATAACCCTTACATTTAACCATAGAGTTGGGGGATAACCCTTACATTTAACCATAGAGTTGGGGGGATAACCCTTACATTTAACCATAGAGTTGGGGGATAACCCTTACATTTAACCATAGAGTTGGGGGATAACCCTTACATTTAACCATAGAGTTGGGGGATAACCCTTACATTTAACCATAGAGTTGGGGGATAACCCTTACATTTAACCATAGAGTTGGGGGATAACCCTTACATTTAACCATAGAGTTGGGGGATAACCCTTACATTTAACCATAGAGTTGGGGGGATAACCCTTACATTTAACCATAGAGTTGGGGGGGGGATAACCCTTACATTTAACCATAGAGTTGGGGGGATAACCCTTACATTTAACCATAGAGTTGGGGGATAACCCTTACATTTAACCATAGAGTTGGGGGGGGATAACCCTTACATTTAACCATAGAGTTGGGGGGGATAACCCTTACATTTAACCATAGAGTTGGGGGGATAACCCTTACATTTAACCATAGAGTTGGGGGGGATAACCCTTACATTTAACCATAGAGTTGGGGGATAACCCTTACATTTAACCATAGAGTTGGGGGATAACCCTTACATTTAACCATAGAGTTGGGGGATAACCCTTACATTTAACCATAGAGTTGGGGGATAACCCTTACATTTAACCATAGAGTTGGGGGGATAACCCTTACATTTAACCATAGAGTTGGGGGGATAACCCTTACATTTAACCATAGAGTTGGGGGATAACCCTTACATTTAACCATAGAGTTGGGGGATAACCCTTACATTTAACCATAGAGTTGGGGGGATAACCCTTACATTTAACCATAGAGTTGGGGGATAACCCTTACATTTAACCATAGAGTTGGGGGATAACCCTTACATTTAACCATAGAGTTGGGGGGGATAACCCTTACATTTAACCATAGAGTTGGGGGATAACCCTTACATTTAACCATATAGTAACCCTTACATTTAACCATAGAGTTGGGGGGGTAACCCTTACATTTAACCATAGAGTTGGGGGGGATAACCCTTACATTTAACCATAGAGTTGGGGGGGGGGATAACCCTTACATTTAACCATAGAGTTGGGGGGGATAACCCTTACATTTAACCATAGAGTTGGGGGATAACCCTTACATTTAACCATGGAGTTGGGGGGATAACCCTTACATTTAACCATAGAGTTGGGGGGATAACCCTTACATTTAACCATAGAGTTGGGGGATAACCCTTACATTTAACCATAGAGTTGGGGGATAACCCTTACATTTAACCATAGAGTTGGGGGATAACCCTTACATTTAACCATAGAGTTGGGGGGGATAACCCTTACATTTAACCATAGAGTGGGGGGGGGATAACCCTTACATTTAACCATAGAGTTGGGGGGGGATAACCCTTACATTTAACCATAGAGTTGGGGGGGGGATAACCCTTACATTTAACCATAGAGTTGGGGGATAACCCTTACATTTAACCATAGAGTTGGGGGATAACCCTTACATTTAACCATAGAGTTGGGGGGGGGATAACCCTTACATTTAACCATAGAGTTGGGGGATAACCCTTACATTTAACCATAGAGTTGGGGGGATAACCCTTACATTTAACCATAGAGTTGGGGGGGGATAACCCTTACATTTAACCATAGAGTTGGGGGATAACCCTTACATTTAACCATAGAGTTGGGGGATAACCCTTACATTTAACCATAGAGTTGGGGGATAACCCTTACATTTAACCATAGAGTTGGGGGATAACCCTTACATTTAACCATAGAGTTGGGGGGATAACCCTTACATTTAACCATAGAGTTGGGGGATAACCCTTACATTTAACCATAGAGTTGGGGGGGGATAACCCTTACATTTAACCATAGATTGGGGGGGATAACCCTTACATTTAACCATAGAGTTGGGGGGATAACCCTTACATTTAACCATAGAGTTGGGGGATAACCCTTACATTTAACCATAGAGTTGGGGGATAACCCTTACATTTAACCATAGAGTTGGGGGATAACCCTTACATTTAACCATAGAGTTGGGGGATAACCCTTACATTTAACCATAGAGTTGGGGGATAACCCTTACATTTAACCATAGAGTTGGGGGATAACCCTTACATTTAACCATAGAGTTGGGGGATAACCCTTACATTTAACCATAGAGTTGGGGGATAACCCTTACATTTAACCATAGAGTTGGGGGATAACCCTTACATTTAACCATAGAGTTGGGGGATAACCCTTACATTTAACCATAGAGTTGGGGGATAACCCTTACATTTAACCATAGAGTTGGGGGGATAACCCTTACATTTAACCATAGAGTTGGGGGATAACCCTTACATTTAACCATAGAGTTGGGGATAACCCTTACATTTAACCATAGAGTTGGGGGATAACCCTTACATTTAACCATAGAGTTGGGGGGGATAACCCTTACATTTAACCATAGAGTTGGGGGGGATAACCCTTACATTTAACCATAGAGTTGGGGGATAACCCTTACATTTAACCATAGAGTTGGGGGATAACCCTTACATTTAACCATAGAGTTGGGGGGATAACCCTTACATTTAACCATAGAGTTGGGGGATAACCCTTACATTTAACCATAGAGTTGGGGGATAACCCTTACATTTAACCATAGAGTTGGGGGGATAACCCTTACATTTAACCATAGAGTTGGGGGGATAACCCTTACATTTAACCATAGAGTTGGGGGGATAACCCTTACATTTAACCATAGAGTTGGGGGATAACCCTTACATTTAACCATAGAGTTGGGGGGGGATAACCCTTACATTTAACCATAGAGTTGGGGGATAACCCTTACATTTAACCATAGAGTTGGGGGGATAACCCTTACATTTAACCATAGAGTTGGGGGGATAACCCTTACATTTAACCATAGAGTTGGGGGGATAACCCTTACATTTAACCATAGAGTTGGGGGGGATAACCCTTACATTTAACCATAGAGTTGGGGGATAACCCTTACATTTAACCATAGAGTTGGGGGGATAACCCTTACATTTAACCATAGAGTTGGGGGATAACCCTTACATTTAACCATAGAGTTGGGGGATAACCCTTACATTTAACCATAGAGTTGGGGGGATAACCCTTACATTTAACCATAGAGTTGGGGGGGGGATAACCCTTACATTTAACCATAGAGTTGGGGGATAACCCTTACATTTAACCATAGAGTTGGGGGGATAACCCTTACATTTAACCATAGAGTTGGGGGATAACCCTTACATTTAACCATAGAGTTGGGGGATAACCCTTACATTTAACCATAGAGTTGGGGGATAACCCTTACATTTAACCATAGAGTTGGGGGGATAACCCTTACATTTAACCATAGAGTTGGGGGATAACCCTTACATTTAACCATAGAGTTGGGGGATAACCCTTACATTTAACCATAGAGTTGGGGGATAACCCTTACATTTAACCATAGAGTTGGGGGATAACCCTTACATTTAACCATAGAGTTGGGGGATAACCCTTACATTTAACCATAGAGTTGGGGGATAACCCTTACATTTAACCATAGAGTTGGGGGGGATAACCCTTACATTTAACCATAGAGTTGGGGGATAACCCTTACATTTAACCATAGAGTTGGGGGATAACCCTTACATTTAACCATAGAGTTGGGGGGGATAACCCTTACATTTAACCATAGAGTTGGGGGATAACCCTTACATTTAACCATAGAGTTGGGGGGGGATAACCCTTACATTTAACCATAGAGTTGGGGGGGATAACCCTTACATTTAACCATAGAGTTGGGGGATAACCCTTACATTTAACCATAGAGTTGGGGGATAACCCTTACATTTAACCATAGAGTTGGGGGATAACCCTTACATTTAACCATAGAGTTGGGGGGATAACCCTTACATTTAACCATAGAGTTGGGGGGATAACCCTTACATTTAACCATAGAGTTGGGGGATAACCCTTACATTTAACCATAGAGTTGGGGGATAACCCTTACATTTAACCATAGAGTTGGGGGGATAACCCTTACATTTAACCATAGAGTTGGGGGATAACCCTTACATTTAACCATAGAGTTGGGGGATAACCCTTACATTTAACCATAGAGTTGGGGGGGGATAACCCTTACATTTAACCATAGAGTTGGGGGGATAACCCTTACATTTAACCATAGAGTTGGGGGGGGGATAACCCTTACATTTAACCATAGAGTTGGGGGATAACCCTTACATTTAACCATAGAGTTGGGGGGGGATAACCCTTACATTTAACCATAGAGTTGGGGGGATAACCCTTACATTTAACCATAGAGTTGGGGGATAACCCTTACATTTAACCATAGAGTTGGGGGGGATAACCCTTACATTTAACCATAGAGTTGGGGGATAACCCTTACATTTAACCATAGAGTTGGGGGATAACCCTTACATTTAACCATAGAGTTGGGGGGATAACCCTTACATTTAACCATAGAGTTGGGGGATAACCCTTACATTTAACCATAGAGTTGGGGGGATAACCCTTACATTTAACCATAGAGTTGGGGGGATAACCCTTACATTTAACCATAGAGTTGGGGGGATAACCCTTACATTTAACCATAGAGTTGGGGGGGGATAACCCTTACATTTAACCATAGAGTTGGGGGATAACCCTTACATTTAACCATAGAGTTGGGGGGGATAACCCTTACATTTAACCATAGAGTTGGGGGATAACCCTTACATTTAACCATAGAGTTGGGGGATAACCCTTACATTTAACCATAGAGTTGGGGGGATAACCCTTACATTTAACCATAGAGTTGGGGGGGGGATAACCCTTACATTTAACCATAGAGTTGGGGGGATAACCCTTACATTTAACCATAGAGTTGGGGGGGATAACCCTTACATTTAACCATAGAGTTGGGGGATAACCCTTACATTTAACCATAGAGTTGGGGGATAACCCTTACATTTAACCATAGAGTTGGGGGATAACCCTTACATTTAACCATAGAGTTGGGGGATAACCCTTACATTTAACCATAGAGTTGGGGGATAACCCTTACATTTAACCATAGAGTTGGGGGATAACCCTTACATTTAACCATAGAGTTGGGGGATAACCCTTACATTTAACCATAGAGTTGGGGGGGATAACCCTTACATTTAACCATAGAGTTGGGGGGATAACCCTTACATTTAACCATAGAGTTGGGGGGGGGATAACCCTTACATTTAACCATAGAGTTTGGGGGGATAACCCTTACATTTAACCATAGAGTTGGGGGGGGGATAACCCTTACATTTAACCATAGAGTTGGGGGATAACCCTTACATTTAACCATAGAGTTGGGGGGATAACCCTTACATTTAACCATAGAGTTGGGGGGATAACCCTTACATTTAACCATAGAGTTGGGGGATAACCCTTACATTTAACCATAGAGTTGGGGGATAACCCTTACATTTAACCATAGAGTTGGGGGGGATAACCCTTACATTTAACCATAGAGTTGGGGGGGAGGGGATAACCCTTACATTTAACCATAGAGTTGGGGGGGGATAACCCTTACATTTAACCATAGAGTTGGGGGGGGGGGATAACCCTTACATTTAACCATAGAGTTGGTGGGGAGGGGATAACCCTTACATTTAACCATAGAGTTGGGGGGGTAACCCTTACATTTAACCATAGAGTTGGGGGGGATAACCCTTACATTTAACCATAGAGTTGGGAGGGGTAACCCTTACATTTAACCATAGAGTTGGGGGGGGATAACCCTTACATTTAACCATAGAGTTGGGGGGGTAACCCTTACATTTAACCATAGAGTCTGGGGGGGATAACCCTCACATTTAACTGTTAGCGATTTTACGTTTAAAGTCACACAGACAAAGACACAGAAACAGACAGCAGAAGATGACAGACAGACACACAGACAGACAGACACAGAGACAGAGAGCAGAAGATGACAGACAGACACACACAGACAGACAGACACACACACACAGACAGACACAGAGACAGACAGCAGAAGATGACAGACAGACAGACACATACAGACAGACAGACACAGAGACAGACAGCAGAAGATGACAGACAGACACAGAGACAGACAGCAGAAGATGACAGACACAGACAGACAGACAGACAGACAGACAGACAGACAGACAGACAGACAGACAGACAGACAGACAGACAGACAGCAGAAGATGACAGACACACACAGACAGACAGACAGACACAGAGACAGACAGCAGAAGATGACAGACACACACAGACAGACAGACACAGAGACAGACAGCAGAAGATGACAGACAGACACAGAGACAGACAGCAGAAGATGACAGACCCCCCGTGGAGTAGAGGACAGATGGAGGGAAGCCAACACATCAGGCCCAATGACCCAATGACAGATGTGTGTGTGTCTGTGTGTGTCTGTGTGTGTGTGTGTGTGTGTGTGTGTGTGTCTCTGTGTGTGTGTGTGTGTCTCTGTGTGTGTGTGTGTCTCTCTGTGTGTGTGTGTGTGTGTGTTTGTATGTGTTGAGCACAAGGGGCTTTGAAACCCACAACTGGCAAGACCAAAGTAAATATCTTTATTGAGACCTGTTTAGTCTGTGTTACTGTACAGGTATGTATGCGTATGTGTGTGTGTCTGTGTGTCTGTGTGTCTCTGTGTGTGTGTGTGTGTGTGTGTGTCTGTGTGTCTCTGTGTGTGTGTGTGTGTGTGTGTGTGTGTGTGTCTGTGTGTCTCTGTGTGTGTGTGTGTGTGTGTCTGTGTGTCTCTGTGTGTGTGTGTCTTTGCGTCTCTGTGTGTGTGTGTGTGTGTCTGTGTGTCTCTGTGTGTGTGTGTGTGTGTGTGTGTGTGTGTGTGTGTGTGTGTGTGTGTGTGTGTGTGTGTGTGTGTGGAGCCCAGCAGTGTTCCGTCACCCCCCTTGTTGTGACATCTGGTCCTGTCTCATTTACTGCAGGGTACTGTCTGATGACTTTTTAATGTACACACACACACACACACACACACACACACACACACACACACACACACACACACACACACACACACACACACACACACACACACACAGACAGACAGAGAGACACACACACACCTGTACACCCTGGTTTATAATAACACACACACACACACACCCACGCGCTCCCATGTCTCCTAAACATTCCAGAGAATTCCGCTGACCCCCTAGAGTGTCCTGAACGTTTCCGATACGCTCTGATAAACGCCTCCCGTCAAAACAGCGGGAACCCTCCACAGTGAGCGCCACACGGACGGGTTTGAATCAGTCGACAGAGAGAGGGGGCTTTACCAGCTCTTGTCTGGGATTATATTATATTACACTATATTATATTACACTATATTATATTATATTACACTATATTATATTATATTATACTATATTATATTATATTACACTATATTATATCATATTATATTATATCATATTATATTATACATATATTATATTATATCATATTATATTATATATATTATATTACATCATATTATATTATATCATATTATATTACTATATTACTATATTATATTATATCATATTATATTTTATTATATTATATTATACTATATTATATTACACTATATTATATTATATTATATTATATTATATTATATTACACTATATTATATATATTATATTATACTATATTATATTACACTATATTATATTATATTATATTATTATACTATATTATATTATATATTATATTACACTATATTATATCATATTATATTATACTATATTATATTACTATATTATATTATATTATATCATATTATATTATACTATATTATATTACACTATATTATATTATATCATATTATATTATACTATATTATATTACACTATATTATATAATATTATATTATATTGGCCTGTTCTGATAATACTATTCATATGATAGTTTTGAGCTACACTATGTCCGTTGTACTCGTTCTAGTCTATGTCCATTCTAGTCATTCTAGTTCTATGTCCATTGTACTCATTATAGTCTATGTCCATTCTAGTCATTATAGTTCTATGTCCATTGTACTCATCATAGTCTATGTCCACTCTATTCATTATAGTTCTATGTCCATTGTACTCGTTTAGTCTATGTCCATTCTAGTCATTATAGTTCTATGTCCGTTGTACTCGTTATAGTCTATGTCCATTCTAGTCATTATAGTTCTATGTCCATTGTACTCGTTATAGTCTATGTCCATTCTATTCATCATAGTTCTATGTCCGTTGTACTCGTTATAGTCTATGTCCATTCTAGTCATCATAGTTCTATGTCCGTTGTACTCATTATAGTCTATATCCATTCTACTCATTATAGTTCTATGTCCATTGTACTCATTATAGTCTATGTCCATTCTATTCATTATAGTTCTATGTCCGTTGTACTCGTTATAGTCTATGTCCATTCTAGTCATTATATTTCTAGTTGTAGTCATTATAGTCTATGTCCATTCTACTCATTATATTTCTATGTCCGTTTTACTCGTTATAGTCTATGTCCATTCTATTCATTATAGTTCTATGTCCATTCTAGTTGTAGTTCTATGTCCGTTGTACTCATTATAGTCTATGTCCATTCTATTCATTATAGTTCTATGTCCATTCTAGTCATTCTAGTTCTTGTACTCGTTATAGTCTATGTCCATTCTAGTCATTATAGTTCTATGTCCGTTGTACTCAATATAGTCTATGTCCATTCTAGTCATTATATTTCTATGTCCGTTGTACTCGTTATAGTCTATGTCCATTCTATTCATTATAGTTCTATGTCCGTTGTACTCATTATAGTCTATGTCCATTCTAGTCATTCTAGTTCTATGTCCATTGTACTCGTTATAGTCTATGTCCATTCTATTCATCATAGTTCTATGTCCGTTGTACTCATTATAGTCTATGTCCATTCTAGTCATTATAGTTCTATGTCCGTTGTACTCGTTATAGTCTATGTCCATTCTATTCATTATAGTTCTATGTCCGTTGTACTCGTTATAGTCTATGTCCATTCTAGTCATTATATTTCTATGTCCGTTGTACTCATTATAGTCTATGTCCATTCTACTCATTATATTTCTATGTCCGTTTTACTCGTTATAGTCTATGTCCATTCTATTCATTATAGTTCTATGTCCGTTGTACTCGTTATAGTCTATGTCCATTCTAGTCATTATAGTTCTATGTCCGTTGTACTCGTTATAGTCTATGTCCATTCTATTCATTATAGTTCTTGTCCGTTGTACTCGTTCTAGTCTATGTCCATTCTAGTCATTATAGTTCTATGTCCGTTGTACTCGTTATAGTCTATGTCCATTCTAGTCATTATAGTTCTATGTCCATTTCGTTATAGTCTATGTCCATTCTATTCATCATAGTTCTATGTCCGTTGTACTCATTATAGTCTATGTCCATTCTAGTCATTATAGTTCTATGTCCATTGTACTCATTATAGTCTATGTCCATTCTATTCATTATAGTTCTATGTCCGTTGTACTCGTTATAGTCTATGTCCATTCTAGTCATTATATTTCTAGTCCGTTGTACTCATTATAGTCTATGTCCATTCTACTCATTATATTTCTATGTCCGTTTAATCGTTATAGTCTATGTCCATTCTAGTCATTATAGTTCTATGTCTATTCTATTCATTATGTTTCTATGACAGCGTCTCAGCGGTCTGTTCCATTCTCTCATTAACAGCTCTGCTAATCACAGCGACAATTAGCCTAGCCCCCGCTGTGGCCTCACACACACACACACACACACACACACACACACACACACACACACACACACACACACACACACACACACACACACACACACACACACACACACTGCCTAATAGCCTCAGACACACAGAAAAACACGACAGGGGAAACATCATGCCAAAAGACAACATGATCTCACAGCTAATTTGACTTCACATTCTGACGTTTCTCCACGTTTCTCCAGACGTAAAATATGTTAAAAAAAATAAAAAGTTAGACACCTCACAGCTGGTTAAATTTAGGCAATCATTCTGATTGGTTAAGGTAAGGGTTAAGGTTTGGGATAGGGTTATGATTGGTTAAGGTCTGGAATAGGTTTATGATTGGTTAAGATAAGGGTTATGATTGGTTAAGGTAAGGGTTAAAGTCTGGGATAGGGTTATGATTGGTTAAGATAAGGGTTAAGGTCTGGGATAGGGTTATGATTGGTTAAGATAAGGGTTGAGGTCTGGGATAGGGTTATGATTGGTTAAGATAAGGGTTAAGGTCTGGGATAGGGTTATGATTGGTTAAGGTAAGGGTTAAGGTCTGGGATAGGGTTATGATTGGTTAAGATAAGGGTTGAGGTCTGGGATAGGGTTGTGATTGGTTAAGGTAAGGGTTAAGGTCTGGGATAGGGTTGTGATTGGTTAAGGTAAGGGTTAAGGTCTGGGATAGGGTTATGATTGGTTAAGGTAAGGGTTAAAGTCTGGGATAGGGTTATGATTGGTTAAGGTAAGGGTTAAAGTCTGGGATAGGGTTATGATTGGTTAAGATAAGGGTTAAGGTCTGGGATAGGGTTGTGATTGGTTAAGGTAAGGGTTAATGTCTGGGATAGGGTTGTGATTGGTTAAGGTAAGGGTTAAGGTTTGGGATAGGGTTGTGATTGGTTAAGGTAAGGGTTAAGGTTTAGGATAGGGTTGTGATTGGTTAAGGTAAGGGTTAAGGTTTAGGATAGGGTTGTGATTGGTTAAGGTAAGGGTTAAGGTTTAGGATAGGGTTGTGATTGGTTAAGGTAAGGGTTAAGGTCTGGGATAGGGTTGTGATTGGTTAAGGTAAGGGTTAAGGTTTAGGATAGGGTTGTGATTGGTTAAGGTAAGGGTTAAGGTTTGGGATAGGGTTGTGATTGGTTAAGGTAAGGGTTAAGGTTTAGGATAGGGTTGTGATTGGTTAAGGTAAGGGGTAAGGTTTAGGATAGGGTTGTGATTGGTTAAGGTAAGGGTTAAGGTCTGGAATAGGGTTATGCATTCAGTTGTACAACTGACTAGGGGAGGGGGAAGTCGGGATGAATGGATCGGGGGAAGTTGGTGAGGAGAGGAGGACCATGGGAGAACTTGACTTGTGGGGCCTAAAGGAGACTATTGTGTCTAACTCTCTTCTCTCCCCTATACAGGGGTGTGTCCTGGTCTCTCCCCCCCTACACAGGGGTGTGTATCCTGGTCTCTCCCTAAACAGGGGTGTGTATCCTGGTCTCTCCCCTACACAGGGGTGTGTATCCTGGTCTCTCTCCCCCTACACAGGGGTGTGTATCCTGGTCTCTCCCCTACACAGGGGTGTGTATCCTGGTCTCTCTCCCCTACACAGGGGTGTATCCTGGTCTCTCTCCCCCTACACAGGGGTGTGTATCCTGGTCTCTCCCCCTACACAGGGGTGTGTATCCTGGTCTCTCTCCCCTACACAGGGGTGTATCCTGGTCTCTCCCCTACACAGGGGTGTGTATCCTGGTCTCTCTCCCCTACACAGGGGTGTGTATCCTGGTCTCTCCCCTACACAGGGGTGTGTATCCTGGTCTCTCTCCCCTACACAGGGGTGTGTATCCTGGTCTCTCCCCCCCTACACAGGGGTGTGTATCCTGGTCTCTCTCCCCTACACAGGGGTGTGTATCCTGGTCTCTCTCCCCTACACAGGGGTGTGTATCCTGGTCTCTCCCCTACACAGGGGTGTGTATCCTGGTCTCTCCCCTACACAGGGGTGTGTATCCTGGTCTCTCTCCCCTACACAGGGGTGTGTATCCTGGTCTCTCTCCCCTACACAGGGGTGTGTATCCTGGTCTCTCCCCTACACAGGGGTGTGTCCTGGTCTCTCCCCTATACAGGGGTGTGTATCCTGGTCTCTCTCCCCTACACAGGGGTGTGTATCCTGGTCTCTCCCCCCTACACAGGGGTGTGTATCCTGGTCTCTCTCTCCTACACAGGGTGTGTATCCTGGTCTCTCTCCCCTACACAGGGTGTGTATCCTGGTCTCTCTCCCCTACACAGGGGGTGTGTCCTGGTCTCTCCCCTACACAGGGGTGTGTATCCTGGTCTCTCTCCCCCTACACAGGGGTGTGTATCCTGGTCTCTCTCCCTACACAGGGGTGTGTATCCTGGTCTCTCTCCCCTACACAGGGTGTGTATCCTGGTCTCTCTCCCCTACACAGGGGTGTGTATCCTGGTCTCTCTCCCCTACACAGGGGGTGTATCCTGGTCTCTCCTACACAGGGGTGTGTATCCTGGTCTCTCCCCTACACAGGGGTGTGTATCCTGGTCTCTCTCCCCTACACAGGGGGTGTATCCTGGTCTCTCTCCCCTACACAGGGGTGTGTATCCTGGTCTCTCTCCCCTACACAGGGGTGTGTATCCTGGTCTCTCTCCCCTACACAGGGGTGTGTATCCTGGTCTCTCCCCTACACAGGGGTGTGTATCCTGGTCTCTCCCCTACACAGGGGTGTGTATCCTGGTCTCTCTCCCCTACACAGGGGTGTGTATCCTGGTCTCTCCCCTATACAGGGGTGTGTATCCTGGTCTCTCTCCCCTACACAGGGGTGTGTATCCTGGTCTCTCTCCCCCTACACAGGGGTGTGTATCCTGGTCTCTCCCCTACACAGGGGTGTGTATCCTGGTCTCTCCCCTATACAGGGGTGTGTATCCTGGTCTCTCTCCCCTACACAGGGGTGTGTATCCTGGTCTCTCCCCCTACACAGGGGTGTGTATCCTGGTCTCTCTCCCCCTACACAGGGGTGTGTATCCTGGTCTCTCTCCCCCTACACAGGGGTGTGTATCCTGGTCTCTCTCCCCCTACACAGGGGTGTGTGTCCTGGTCTCTCTCCCCCTACACAGGGGTGTGTATCCTAGTCTCTCCCCCCCTACACAGGGGTGTATCCTGGTCTCTCTCCCCCTACACAGGGGTGTGTATCCTGGTCTCTCTCCCCTACACAGGGGTGTGTATCCTGGTCTCTCTCCCCTACACAGGGGTGTGTATCCTGGTCTCTCTCCCTACACAGGGGTGTGTATCCTGGTCTCTCCCCTACACAGGGGTGTGTATCCTGGTCTCTCCCCCCCTACACAGGGGTGTATATCCTGGTCTCTCCCCCTACACAGGGGTGTATATCCTGGTCTCTCTCCCCTACACAGGGGTGTGTATCCTGGTCTCTCTCCCCTACACAGGGGTGTGTATCCTGGTCTCTCTCCCCCTACACAGGGGTGTATCCTGGTCTCTCTCCCCTACACAGGGGTGTGTATCCTGGTCTCTCCCCCCCTACACAGGGGTGTGTATCCTGGTCTCTCCCCTACACAGGGGTGTATATCCTGGTCTCTCCCCTACACAGGGGTGTGTATCCTGGTTTAATCCTCCTACACAGGGGTGTGTATCCTGGTCTCTCCCCTACACAGGGGTGTGTATCCTGGTCTCTCCCCCCCTACACAGGGGTGTATCCTGGTCTCTCTCCCCTACACAGGGGTGTGTATCCTGGTCTCTCTCCCCCTACACAGGGGTGTGTATCCTGGTCTCTCTCCCCTACACAGGGGTGTGTCCTGGTCTCTCCCCTACACAGGGGTGTGTATCCTGGTCTCTCCCCTACACAGGGGTGTATCCTGGTCTCTCTCCCCTACACAGGGGTGTGTATCCTGGTCTCTCCCCTACACAGGGGTGTGTATCCTGGTCTCTCCCCCCTACACAGGGGGTGTGTCCTGGTCTCTCCCCCTACACAGGGGTGTGTATCCTGGTCTCTCCCCCCCTACACAGGGGTGTGTATCCTGGTCTCTCTCCCCTACACAGGGGTGTGTATCCTGGTCTCTCTCCCCCACACAGGGGTGTGTCCTGGTCTCTCCCCCCCTACACAGGGGTGTGTATCCTGGTCTCTCCCCCCCTACACAGGGGTGTGTATCCTGGTCTCTCTCCCCTACACAGGGGTGTGTATCCTGGTCTCTCTCCCCCTACACAGGGGTGTATCCTGGTCTCTCTCCCCCTACACAGGGGTGTATCCTGGTCTCTCTCCCCTACACAGGGGTGTGTATCCTGGTCTCTCTCCCCCTACACAGGGGTGTGTATCCTGGTCTCTCTCCCTACACAGGGGTGTGTATCCTGGTCTCTCTCCCCTACACAGGGTGTGTATCCTGGTCTCTCTCCCCTACACAGGGGTGTGTCCTGGTCTCTCTCCCCTACACAGGGGTGTGTATCCTGGTCTCTCTCCCCTACACAGGGGTGTGTATCCTGGTCTCTCTCCCCTACACAGGGTGTGTATCCTGGTCTCTCTCCCCTACACAGGGGTGTGTATCCTGGTCTCTCTCCCCTACACAGGGGTGTGTCCTGGTCTCTCCCCTACAGGGGTGTGTATCCTGGTCTCTCCCCTACAGAGGGGTGTGTATCCTGGTCTCTCCCTACACAGGGTGTGTATCCTGGTCTCTCTCCCTACACAGGGGTGTGTATCCTGGTCTCTCCCCTACACAGGGGTGTGTATCCTGGTCTCTCCCCTACACAGGGGTGTGTATCCTGGTCTCTCCCCTACACAGGGGTGTGTATCCTGGTCTCTCCCCTACACAGGGGGTGTGTATCCTGGTCTCTCCCCTACACAGGGGTGTGTATCCTGGTCTCTCTCCCTACACAGGGGTGTGTATCCTGGTCTCTCCCCTACACAGGGGTGTGTCCTGGTCTCTCTCCCCCTACACAGGGGTGTGTATCCTGGTCTCTCCTACACAGGGGTGGGGTATCCTGGTCTCTCCCCTACACAGGGGTGTGTATCCTGGTCTCTCCCCCTACACAGGGGTGGGTATCCTGTCTCTCTCCCCTACACAGGGGGTGTATCCTGGTCTCTCCCCTACACAGGGGTGTGTATCCTGGTCTCTCTCCCCTACACAGGGGTGTGTCCTGGTCTCTCTCCCCTACACAGGGGGTGTGTCCTGGTCTCTCCCCTACACAGGGGTGTGTATCCTGGTCTCTCCTCTACACAGGGGTGTGTATCCTGGTCTCCCCCTACACAGGGGTGTGTATCCTGGTCTCTCCCTACACAGGGGTGTGTATCCTGGTCTCTCTCCCCTACACAGGGGTGTATCCTGGTCTCTCTCCCTACACAGGGGTGTGTATCCTGGTCTCTCTCCCTATACAGGGGTGTGTATCCTGGTCTCTCTCCCCCTACACAGGGGTGTGTATCCTGGTCTCTCTCCCCTACACAGGGGTGTGTATCCTGGTCTCTCCCCTACACAGGGGTGTGTATCCTGGTCTCTCCCCTACACAGGGGTGTGTATCCTGGTCTCTCCCCCCTACACAGGGGTGTGTCCTGGTCTCTCTCCCTTACACAGGGGTGTGTCCTGGTCTCTCTCCCCCTACACAGGGGTGTGTATCCTGGTCTCTCCCCCCTACACAGGGGTGTGTCCTGGTCTCTCCCCCTACACAGGGGTGTGTCCTGGTCTCTCCCTACACAGGGTGTGTGTCCTGGTCTCTCTCCCTACACAGGGTGTGTATCCTGGTCTCTCTCCCCTACACAGGGGTGTATCCTGGTCTCTCCCCTACACAGGGGTGTATCCTGGTCTCTCCCCCCCTACACAGGGGTGTATCCTGGTCTCTCCCCCCCTACACAGGGGTGTATCCTGGTCTCTCCCCCCCTACACAGGGGTGTATCCTGGTCTCTCTCCCCTACACAGGGGTGTGTATCCTGGTCTCTCTCCCCTACACAGGGGTGTGTATCCTGGTCTCTCCCCCCCTACACAGGGGTGTATCCTGGTCTCTCTCCCCTACACAGGGGTGTGTATCCTGGTCTCTCTCCCCTACACAGGGGTGTGTATCCTGGTCTCTCCCCTACACAGGGGTGTATCCTGGTCTCTCTCCCCTACACAGGGGTGTGTATCCTGGTCTCTCCCCTACACAGGGGTGTGTATCCTGGTCTCTCTCCCCTACACAGGGGTGTATCCTGGTCTCTCTCCCCTACACAGGGGTGTATCCTGGTCTCTCTCCCCTACACAGGGGTGTGTATCCTGGTCTCTCTCCCCCTACACAGGGGTGTGTATCCTGGTCTCTCTCCCCTACACAGGGGTGTGTCCTGGTCTCTCTCCCTAAACAGGGGGTGTATCCTGGTCTCTCTCCCCTACACAGGGGTGTGTATCCTGGTCTCCCTACACAGGGGTGTATCCTGGTCTCTCCCCCTACACAGGGGTGTGTCCTGGTCTCTCCCTACACAGGGGTGTGTGTCCTGGTCTCTCTCCCCTACACAGGGGTGTGTATCCTGGTCTCTCCCCTACACAGGGGTGTGTATCCTGGTCTCTCTCCCCTACACAGGGGTGTATCCTGGTCTCTCCCCTACACAGGGGTGTGTATCCTGGTCTCTCCCCTACACAGGGGTGTATCCTGGTCTCTCCCCTACACAGGGGTGTATCCTGTCTCTCCCCTACACAGGGGGTGTATCCTGGTCTCTCCCCTACACAGGGGTGTATATCCTGGTCTCTCTCCCCTACACAGGGGTGTGTATCCTGGTCTCTCTCTCCCCTACACAGGGGTGTATATCCTGGTCTCTCTCCCCTACACAGGGGTGTATCCTGGTCTCTCTCCCCTACACAGGGGTGTGTATCCTGGTCTCTCCCCCTACACAGGGGTGTGTATCCTGGTCTCTCTCCCCTACACAGGGGTGTATCCTGGTCTCTCTCCCCCTACACAGGGGTGTGTATCCTGGTCTCTCCCCTACACAGGGGTGTGTATCCTGGTCTCTCTCCCCCTACACAGGGGTGTGTCCTGGTCTCTCCCCCCTACACAGGGGTGTGTCCTGGTCTCTCTCCCCCTACACAGGGGTGTGTATCCTGGTCTCTCTCCCCTACACAGGGGTGTGTATCCTGGTCTCTCTCCCCCTACACAGGGGTGTGTCTGTCCTTGACTTCTGAAACATGATATTTGTTGAGGTTAATGAATAACGTATTTTTGTGATTTGAGTTTAATATAGAACTTTAATATATTTTAATATATGTTTTCAGGGTTCAGTTCCTCTGGGAGGGGGGTAGGTCTGTTTTTCAGGGTTCAGTTCCTCTGGGAGGGGGGTAGGTCTGTTTTTCAGGGTTCAGTTCCTCTGGGAGGGGGGTAGGTCTGTTTTTCAGGGTTCAGTTCCTCTGGGAGGGGGGTAGGTCTGTTTTTCAGGGTTCAGTTCCTCTGGGAGGGGGGTAGGTCTGTTTTTCAGGGTTCAGTTCCTCTGGGAGGGGGTAGGTCTGTTTTTCAGGGTTCAGTTCCTCTGGGAGGGGTAGGTCTGTTTTTCAGGGTTCAGTTCCTCTGGGAGGGGGGTAGGTCTGTTTTTCAGGGTTCAGTTCCTCTGGGAGGGGGGTAGGTCTGTTTTTCATGGTTCAGTTCCTCTGGGAGGAGGGTAGGTCTGTTTTTCAGGGTTCAGTTCTTCTGGGAGGGGGTAGGTCTGTTTTCAGGGTTCAGTTCCTCTGGGAGGGGGTAGGTCTGTTTTTCAGGGTTCAGTACCTCTGGGAGGGTGGTAGGTCTGTTTTTCATGGTTCAGTTCCTCTGGGAGGTGGGTAGGTCTGTTTTTCATGGTTCAGTTCCTCTGGGAGGGGGTAGGTCTGTTTTTCAGGGTTCAGTTCCTCTCGGACGGGGTAGGGTTCAGTTCCTCTGGGAGGGGGGTAGGGTTCAGTTCCTCTGGGAGGGGGGTAGGGTTCAGTTCCTCTGGGAGGGGGGTAGGTCTGTTTTTCAGGGTTCAGTTCCTCTGGGAGGGGGTAGGTCTGTTTTTCAGGGTTCAGTTCCTCTGGGAGGGGGTAGGGTTCAGTTCCTCTGGGAGGGGGTAGGGTTCAGTTCCTCTGGGAGGGGGTCTCAGTTCCTCTGGGAGGGGGTAGGGTTCCTCTGGGAGGGGTAGGGTTCAGTTCCTCTGGGAGGGGGTAGGGTTCAGTTCCTCTGGGAGGGGGTAGGTCTGTTTTTCAGGGTTCAGTTGTTGTGGACAGGGTGGCTTGGAGTTGCAAAGGGTTTGGGGACAGGGTGGCTTGGGGTTGCTAGGGGTGTTGTGGACAGGATGGCTTGGGGTTGCTAGGGGTGTTGTGGACAGGGATAGCTTGGGGTTGCTATGGGTGTTGTGGACAGGATGGCTTGGGGTTGCTTGGGGTGTTGTGGACAGGATGGCTTGGGGTTGCTATGGGTGTTGTGGACAGGATGGCTTGTGGTTGCTATGGGTGTTGTGGACAGGGTGGCTTGGAGTTGCTAGGGGTGTTGGGGACAGGGATAGCTTGGGGTTGCTGTGGGTGTTGTGGACAGGGTGGCTTGGGGTTGCTAGGGGTGTTGGGGACAGGGATAGCTTGGGGTTGCTTGGGGTGTTGGGGACAGGGATAGCTTGGGGTTGCTAGGGGTGTTGGGGACAGAGATAGCTGCGGGTGGCTGTGGGTGTTGTGGACAGGGTGGCTTGGGGTTGCTAGGGGTGTTGGGGACAGGGATAGCTTGGGGTTGCTAGGGGTGTTGGGGACAGGGATAGCTTGGGGTTGCTGTGGGTGTTGTGGACAGGGTGGCTTGGGGTTGCTAGGGGTGTTGGGGACAGGGTGGCTTGGGGTTGCTGTGGGTGTTGGGGACAGGGATAGCTTGGGGCTGCTGTGGGTGTTGTGGACAGGGTGGCTTGGGGTTGCTAGGGGTGTTGGGGACAGGGATAGCTTGGGGTTGCTAGGGGTGTTGGGGATAGGGATAGCTTGGGGTTGCTAGGGGTGTTGGGGACAGGGATAGCTTGGGGTTGCTGTGGGTGTTGTGGACAGGGTGGCTTGGGGTTGCTAGGGGTGTTGGGGACAGGGTGGCTTGGGGTTGCTGTGGGTGTTGTGGACAGGGTGGCTTGGGGTTGCTAGGGGTGTTGGGGACAGGGATAGCTTGGGGTTGCTTGGGGTGTTGGGGACAGGGATAGCTTGGGGTTGCTAGGGGTGTTGTGGACAGGGATAGCTTGGGGTTGCTTGGGGTGTTGTGGACAGGATGGCTTGGGGTTGCTAGGGGTGTTGTGGACAGGGATAGCTTGGGGTAGCTTGGGGGTGTTGGGGACAGGGATAGCTTGGGGTTGCTAGGGGTGTTGTGGACAGGGATAGCTTGGGGTTGCTTGGGGTGTTGTGGACAGGATGGCTTGGGGTT